>NC_034410.1:4699189-4883776 GCF_002078875.1 Numida meleagris | reverse complement strand
GGAAAGGAAAGAGAAAAGGGAGTTCTGTACAGTCACAGGGTCACAGAAAGGCGCTTACTAAAGAACAGCTCCACTCTGTCTCTTGTGTGGTGGAATCAATGTCTTTCTCCTGCCCCGGGTTTTAACGTGCTCTGCTCAGGCCAATTGTGGTTATATAATACTGGCTCCAAAGCAGATGCTGCTGTGTTCAGGCTGGGAGATTATAGCTGGAATGCACAACTAATGGAAGCTTTCTGACAAATGCAGCCTTCCCTGCCAGGAGGGGGATGGCCGTGGGCAGTGCTCCTGCCGGCTGTGATGGGACTGGTGCTCCGGGTCAGCCTCCCCCCCCCCACCAAAAAAATAAATAAAAATCAGGTGAAGGAAAACAAAGTGGCAGCAAATCATCTCCCGCTGTAGAGCTGGAGATGTGCTGGAGTTTTGTCACTGGTGGGCCGTAACAGTAGTCAGGCACTGCTCTGTCGCTGGGAGGAAGATGATATACCATGTCCAGGATGGTCAGTGTGTTCGTGTGGTTGATTATCTGATTGATTGAATATTTCTTCTTGTTCCTTTGTGATTCACCACGTTTGGCGTATCGGGTGTCTCATTACCTTTTTCAGTGCTGTGACTTGGCTTTGTGGCATGCGCTGCGTAATGCCACCACGAAAGTGGAGCAGGCGAGCTGGGTACAGCTCTGAGACAGCGCTTAGCACTTTGGTATTGAAAGGCTATAACAACCCCAGATCTGCTCTGACTTTGCTTCAGGAAATCTCACATGTTGGTCTTGCCCAGGCACGGTAACAGGGCCTGAGGGAACAGCACGGAGCTGTCAGGGGAGGGGCAGGTGGGGGTGAGGGAAAGGCTCTGCCCCAGAGGGCGGTGGGCATGGCCCCAGCCCTGACTGCCGGAGCTTGCGGAGCGTTGGGATGCTGCTCTCAGAGACAGGGGTTGGATTTGGGTTCCTGTGTGGAACCAGGAGTTGGACTCGATGTTCCTTGCAGGTCCCGTCCAACCTGGGGTACTCTGTGGTTCTATGATTCTATGGCACGGCACCTTGGCTGCAGTGCTGTGCCACGTGGTGGCTTCAGCTTCTTCCAGGCAGGCAGGAGATGGTGCCTGAAACTGCTCCACATCTGGATCTCATTTTAAAAACATATCCAGTTTGGTTACCAAATAAAACTCATACACACTTAAGACTAAATAAGCAAACATTTCTCTTAAGACCATTATTGTCTGCTTTGAGACATGTGCCACCACTGATACCCTTTGGCTGCCTTACCAAGAAACAAGCCATACTTGCTCTAGGATCCAACTGGACCCTTGCCATCCTGAAAAAAAATCAGCTGTACACCCACAGCTCATCCTCATTTTGACAGTTTCCTGCTTTATTTCTCATTTATAGCATCTAGCAAAACAGATGTTGTGCTGTGTCCACCTGCATCTGAGCCAATGTGGAGGATGAGAGGCAGTGGTGCGTTCCCATTGCTTACACCATGGGACATCCCATCTGTCCATACAGAGTGTATGGACTGCCACCTCACCTCAGCCATTTCCTAAATTCCTACCAAAAAGAGAGTATTTTGGGGGGGGGGGGGGGGAATGAAACGACGGGAAGAGAGTGGGGATCTGAAAAGTATATGAGGGCCATAATCTTAGAATAGAATCAATGAATAAGTTGGAAAGGACCTTAAAGCCCATCCAGTTCCAATCCTCTGCCACAGGCAGGGTTGCTACCCACCGGAGTAGGCTGCTCAGGATCCCATTCAGGATCTCCTAGGGCTACAGCCCACCATACCTCACTTTGTTTCAAGCCCCTTGGCTGGCAGCTGGAGGTCAGAATGGGCTGCATCACTTACCCAAGAAAGAAGATATATCAGTTTATAGGGGGCTCTGTACTCACGTCTATAGTTAAATTGCCACCAGCACCTGAACTATGTAAGATCCGTCTTACAAAGGCATGCCTACACAACACTGTGGCCCCCAGCGCTGGTGTTACCAGAAAAAAATCCTGGGCTCCAGCCACCGTCCAAACCACAAAGCCTGGGTAAACAGCAGCTGCTTCTCTTCCCAGAAGTGACCACATTTAAGCAATGGCTGTTGCAACGTAAATGTTTTGTAGGCGACCAGAAACACATGGGCAGAGCGCAGCTGAGAGGTGGCATTCTTACAGTGAGAGGTGCAAGTGCAGATCTGGACTGTCCTACTGGGAGCCCTTCAACCTTGCGCTGGTTTGCTCGTAGGGAGTGCAAGAGCAAATAGTCACATACTGTCTGTTTAAGGGCAATGATGTCAGCTGAATTCAACTACAGATGGTTCAGCCAGTTACTTATGCAAGAATATTTGAAAGCAACAAGAGATGAGGGTGCAAGTCCTCATGATTGCACAGATCTAACAGTCAAACAATACCCAGAGAGGCAATATATCACCTTGTAGTTAGAAGAAGGCTATGGAAGAGATTATAACCATGACCACATCTACCCCAATCCCTTAGAACTGTAGTCACTTCCTTAGGCTGCTCTGGGGAAAACAAACATGATAAGAGGACAAAATTTGTTACAACAGAGAAAACAGGCTTCAGGTAACTGAACATGGCTGCTCCTCAGTAGGATGCTTCTTAATCCCCCTTTTCACATTTGCATGTAGTTGGATATAGCTCAGTTGCTAATAGCACATAAAAATATTTCCAGTCATTTGAAGATGTATTAGATGATCTTTGTTCTCTACAGCATCAGCCACCTAAGGCAAAAAATGTGTGATGTTGGCCAGGGCTGGGCTTGACACACAGAGTGCAGCAGTGTGTTTGCAGGGCTGGATCTGGACAGCCAAAGCTGTGCAGTGCCACAATGCAGGAGCTTGGAACTCTGTCCACTGCTGCAGTCAGCCATGCAAGAACCCTCTTAGGTGCAGCAAAACCCCAGTGGCCAACAGAGACTTTCACCTCCAGGATATTGTAGCTGTAGATGTCTCTGCTCATTGGAGGGAAGCTGGACTAAATGACCTTGAAATGTCCCTTCCAGCTCAAATGATTCTGTGATTCTATGATTCAGTAACATGTTACATCTTCAAGTTGGAGTGGTACTAGACAGAAATTATATTCTTTGACCTTCAGCACTGAGAGTGGGGCCAGGGACGTCAACATGAGCTGGGTGCCCAAACCTGACCAAGGACGGAAATTCTTTTATCCTGAATCTTAATGATGCAGAAGGCAGACAAGGAAACAGTGTATGCAGAGAGAAAACTGCAAAGTTCAGTATTTGAGCATGGTATTTCAGCCAAAGATTCCCCTAATTAACATACATATAGTTTTGATTAAGTCAAAATGTTTAATGTAAAGTTGGTCAAAATGTCTGAATTTGCGACTTTGCTCAGTTGTTGAAAGAAAACCATTCTCTGACTGTATTTCTCCTGCTGAAAGTCAAGGAAAGCTCTGCCAGAGATCTCAGCCAACAAGCAATAAGTCAGGTGCCCCCAGCAGAGACCTGGGTGAGGGAAAAAGAAGGGCACCAATGTTTCCCAAGAGCACATCAACGTGACCACCAATGTCCACGAGCAACATGGGACAGACTGCATTTGCCCTGTGGCTAGAGGATAGCAGTTGGCAATGCTCCTCAGGAGGCTTCTTTCAAAGAGAAGGGAAATTCCTGACCTATTTCCCCCTCCCAGAGACCAAGGTCTTTCCAAGCAGTTTTCATAGAATCCAAGTGTCAGCAGAAAGCTTGCTCCTGGAGCCTGCCCACTGTTTCTCATGCTGATTTGTGGCAAAAGATTACGTTTGCTCTGCAAAAAAAAAAAAAAAAAAGCCTTTACTTTTGCACAGCTGAATGATTACCCATTTTTAATGTGCTGTGACAAGGACGAGTGGGTCTTGAACCTTCTGGCCCTGCTGCAAGATCACTTTTAGCCTGCAGTGCAGTTTGAGTCTTCCTGCTGAGTGTGGCAGGAGACATACCAAGACTTCTTAGATGCCTCTCTGCTCTGAAGAGAGGGACAGCTGCTGTTATGAGAGATGCCCAGGGCATCCTTCATGGATCAGCAGTAGTCATGCTGTGCGTGGGGGGAGGAGGGAAGCTGATTTACTGCTGAGTCAGATGCATTTGTCTCACTCTGGCCTTGGGTCCTGTGACAGCACTGCCATCACCGGAGAGATGAGTTGACTCTACTACAAGGAGCCCCATGTCTTCGTCCATCACCCCCTGGAAACAAACAGGAGATTTAGCAAGCAGAAAGCAAAGATACCAGCAACTCATCTTGGGCTGCCAGGTGAGGGACAGGTCTCCAGCCCAGCAGGTTGTCTCCCCAAGAGTGGGGACAGCAACAGGCAGACCGTGCTCTGCATTCCTTGTGGTCATCTTCCTGCAAGCCAGCAGACATTCAAACTCCACCAATATTAGATTTTGTGGTCATTTTGTAATGTGAGTGTAACTGAGCCCTTTCGTGGTTTTAGGTTTGTTAATGTTGTGCTCAGTTTTAGAGTATAACATAGCCTTCCTTCTCCATCTAAAAATGAAGAGCTTCCTTTGGCTCTGACACGTGTCCTCAGGAGCTCAGAATGGAGAAATGCAGTTCTCAGACATCCATTCCCTAAAGTACCCACTTCCTAGGATCCTGCCAGGGAAAGCTCTCAAGGCAGAATACACCACATTTTTTGATGACTCAACAAATCAGAAATAATTTTTGTCAGGGCTGAACAGATGGAGCAGCAGCCTGGCTGGGGAACTCCCTGGGTTGCTCCCCAGGTGTATGAGCCTTGTGTCAAAGAGATAGTTCCTACACTGCTAAACAAGACATCACCAGGAGCAGACCTCAGTGATGGCATAGCTTTATCTGGACCACGGAGTTACTATTTTGCTCCTTGGGTGTTTTCTGGTAGTGGTAGCAGCTGTTAAAGGAGCAGCATATTCAGAGAGAAAACTGCAGAGTCTGGTATTTGAGCACAATATTTCAGCAAGATGTCTGCAGTCAAAGATTCCCCTAACAAACATATGTACAGTATTGATTAAGTCAAAATGTTTAAAGTTGGTCAAAATGTCTGTTCTGGGAAATGTCCCTATCCATACCACGCACACCTAATCCCCCTGTACCCTCATACCTCTTCCCTTCTCTCACTAATTCTCTCCCATCATCAGTTGTGCATTTCTTTTTTTTACATTTCTCTTCCCAAAAGCTGTTTTTCCTCTTGACAGGCCTTGAGGCATTGGTGGAGCTTCATCTAGCAGGCTGCTCTGAATTGTCAATAGTGAAAGACCTCCAAGACTTCTGATCTGGTCCATTTGCACCTCCCACACACGTTTTCAGGGTTCAGACTGACCAAAGACTGCTCCAGCTAAGTGGATTGGAAAGTGAGACCTTGCTCAGAGGAATCAGGGTAGACCTGCCACTCTATGTATCCTCTGGGCAAGAGGCCAAAGTAAATGATGATGATGATGTTAATAATAATAAAAAATGTTCTTTGGGAATAATATATATCCCTACATACAGAAAACTAGCACTTGGTGGCAATACAGAGAGTCTCAACCATTTTGGAGGGGTAAGGAAATGAATCCTGGGTTTCATGCTGGATGTGAGGCATTGCCTTGTGCACAGTCATAGAGCAAGTGCTATAATCTAATGAACTTTGGAGTCGTATTGAAGGTCCATCTTCTCACGGCTCTTCTCTTTATAGTGCCCTTAAGGAAATCTGTATCTTGCAGGCAGACCTGTCTGACCCCATTAGCTCAGAAGGGAGATGAGTGTTTGTTGTGGAAGCTCTCACCCTCATTCTTTTGTAGACCAATAAGACGGAGCAGCAAGGTGCAAACATCAGAGTGACTCACAGCAGGCTGAGCTGAAATAGAGATGATACCGAAGCATTAATAACTGCATCTTTGTACCATGGCATTTAGAAAGCCAACTTTCATGATGGCAAAGCAGAGGAAAAAGCAGACTTAGAGGATAAAGAAGCTTGTTATGAGTGGGCATCATGGAGAGCATGAGGTCTTCCTCCTTCAGTAAAGGGACTTACTTGCTGAGTAGGCGATAACATCAAGCTGACATCCCTGGAGAGAGAGCATCCCAATTTAGGATAGTGTCACGAGTATGTTTTGCTAGTCACTATGAAGGTATTTACATGCATTTAATCCATGCAGTCAGCTGCTGTGAGAGTCAAAGCTCTCAAATTAGAGCTGGGTAAGGACCTTAAGCTTCAGGCTTCAGGGATTTGGATGCAGCTCTGAGACCAGAACTGTGATACATACAACACTCAGCTACCTACACTAGGAATGGGGAGGATTACAAAAGCTCAGATTGCTAATTACAAACATCATCAGATAAAAAGATTCCTACAGGATCAAGTTTTAATCTCTTTTTTTTTTTTTTTTTTACACTAGAGAGCCCCCATTGACTTTATTCGGAGTTTCCTCCAAGGCAAATCCCTAAGGAAGATACACTCTGGTTGCCTTCATGGAGGTGATGATATGATTTACTGCAAATCTCGTTTTTCCCATCTCCAAATCTGAGCATGTGAAATAAATTTCTTAAAGAGGGAACTAAACAGGAAGACTTGCTTCGAGCGTCAAGGGATGTGCTTGGTCCACCCTTCCCAATACGCATTGCAAAACTGAACCGACTTGAGGTGTGTAAGCCACCACGTCATCCCTCTCTCCCCATGTCATGTCTAACCTTATAAAGCCCTACCATCCCTGTTAGATTTGACAGGGGCCATGTTTACCACTTTCCAGAGCCTGGTTAGCCCTTCACCTTCCCCTTGTCAATGCCCCGAAGTGTTTCTATGCCAAACACTCCAGGAATGTGAAGGCTGACTAATCTTTGGGCTGATCTTCCCACAGAGGCTGAGGTGTGAGGAGATCACAGCTGCTGTGCAGTGGGTTCACTGTCTGGACCCTGAAGCTGTTAAGTCCTTGAGACCGTACCCCAAGATAAGCTCTGCAACATTCATGGCTTATGGTTCCCAGCACACCTGTGAAATGCAAGATCTTCTCATGATGGAGGGCAAGAGCACAGGTGGGCAATGGGTGACAGACTAGGGCTTTATTTATCCTCACTGCTCACACTTGACACCTGATTGGCTTCCCCCTTGCAAAAAAAAAAAAAAAAGTATTTTTTTTCTTTCTTACCCAACGCCAACATCCATCTTTTCATTGTGTTCTGTTCTTTGGAAAGGGGAGAAACTACGTGGCTTAGAAGTGTGAATAAGGGAAGCAGCAATTGTGGTGAATATTACAGGGTTTCAAAGGGGATTTCCTCTGATAATGAGCAGAAAGAAGACTTGAATTGAAGTCCCCAAACACAACCTCAAGTTTTAAAATCAAAATAATAAATGTAAGGAATCTTATTTTCTGTGCCTTCCTCCCCTTATCTTTCGACTCACTGAATCTCAGTACTTTGTTATACTTTTTGGGAGGTGAATACCATTGCAGGAGCACATCCAGATCATCTCCCCACTACCTGGACCCAGTGGCACCAGGTGGGGACATCCAGGATGTGACTAAGGCCACCAAGGGCTGGGTTGTCCTATGTCACATTGGGACCCATCACTCCAGGTTTGTGTCCTCTGGATGAACTCTCTTCACCTGCACAGCTTGTCCCTGAGCTAAAAACGAAAATTACTTCCTTTGCGCTTGGTCTGCAGGTTTGAGGAGATTAAAAATTAAGACAAATGTGAGCAACTGGAACAGCCTTTTTGAAAAGAAAAAAAAAAAAAAGGGTTAGAAACCTGGCTCCCCTAAGGGTAATTGCTCAGTTCCCTTAGGCTTTAGTGTGACCAAGATTTCACAGAAAACACTGACTTTTGAAAACACTGATATGCACTTCAAGTCACCTTTTAGCAGAGGACAGAATTTTAACTCCTTGCAGAGCCGCTTTGCATGATTTTATCGTTACTTCCTCAATCTTTGCTCTTTTTGTCTTAAAGCCCCTTATTTTTTTTCCTGTTGTAGTTGGTAGAAAACTAGAAAGCTTGAAAACATGGCCAGAGAATCTCGGACTGGCTGAGGTTGGCAGGAGCTCTGGGTGCCTCTGGTCCCACCCTGCCCCACCATGGCCACCCAGAGCAGGGTGCCCAGCTCCACATCCCGGTGGCTTTTGGACATCTCCAAGGAGGAGACCCTACAGCCTCTGGGTCCCTCTGCCGGGGTGCATCATCCGCACAGCACCGTGGTGCTGCTTAGTGTTGAGGGGAACCTCCTGTGCTCCAGTTTGTGCCCACTGCCTCTGGTCCTGGCACTAGGCACCACTGCCAAGAGCCTGACTCCATCCTCTTTGCATTCTCCCTTCGGGTATTTATGGACATTGATCAGATGTCTCTGAGCCTCCTCTTCTCGAGGGTAAACAGTCCCAGCACTCTCAGCTTCTAATCACAGGAGAAGTGTTCCAGTCTGCCGATCATCCTAGTGGCTCTATGTTGGGCTCTTTCCAGAATGTCCATCTCTCTCTTGTACTGGGTAGCCCAGGACTGGACGTAGCACATACCCTTGAAGTTTTGGTGAAAAAAAATCCCCAAATTCTCCAAGATGCATTCCTTTTAAATCAAAATCCCACATTTTAAGGCATTCTTTTGACATTTGAGTACCGGCTCTGTACTATGTGGCACTCGGTACTGTTAATTTCCAGGGCAGGAAGACCACCATGGGCTCACACAACCTCATGGCCCACCAACAAGCAGAGTGACCACAGAGATCTGGACAACTCTGGAAGCTGGCTCTGAAACTTTGCCGTAGCATGAGCACACAGCCCAGGAGCCGCTCAGAGGCTTGTCAGATTGCTAAAATAGCTCGTGCGGAGGTGCTGACAAAACCGTGCTTTTGCTGCAGTCCAACACCTCCATCCCTTACGGGGTTATCAGTGACGTTTGACTCTGAAGCATTTTTTTGCTTGCTGCCAATAGCTATTCCCCTTGACCTATTTGCTTTCACATGCTTTCCCTTTGACATGGGTGCTATTTCTTTGCAATATGTAAACATTCAGAAGGATTTCCATGTTTGTTCTTCACCCAGCGAGGCCTGTCTTTCACTGCTGGCTGGAAGAACTGACATGCCCAAGCAGCCATATCATTTACAGCTTCATGGCCATTTCTCTTTTTCTTTTTCCTTTTTCTTTTTCTTTTTCTTTTTCTTTTTCTTTTTCTTTTTCTTTTTCTTTTTCTTTTTCTTTTTCTTTTTTTTCTTTTTTCTTTTTTTTCTTTTTCTTCTTTCCCTTCTTCTTCTTCTTTTCCTTTTCCTTTTCTTTTTCCTTTTGCTTTTCCTTTTTCTCTTTTTTTTCTTTCTTTTATTCTCTTTCTTATTCCTCTTTCTCTTTTCCTTCCTTCCTTCCTTTCTTCCTTTCTTTCTTCCTTCCTGCTTGGACTGCACTTACTGTCTATCCAAACAGTCTTATTTCCAAAATGGTCCTGGTATTTATGAGATGATTTGCATCAAAAATAAAAAAGGAATTCAAACCACTGCAAAATCACAGGGTGAAACTGAAGATTACAATCTCTGGCTCTAATCTCACAGATTTTACACAGGTTTGACTGAATAGACTCAAGAATATGATAATCAACACAACTTGATTAAAAACAACAACAAAAAGAACCATATACGCACACTAAATTAAAAAAGAAAAAAAAGAAAAAAAACCAAAACCCAACAAACTCAACACTCTGTAAAAACTGGCATTAAGTGTTGAGCCAGTCCTCTATGTTCCTTGTTAGGTCTGGAAAATAAGAAATCACTTTGGTAAAAAAGGTGATTTTTTCTATGAAATTTCATCCTGAAAAAGAAAATATCTGAACCCCTTAGAAATTTCCCCAAGACCTGCATGAAAAGGAGGAGGGTCCAATAACCCAAACCAGCCCCTAGCACAGCGATGGGAGCACATGCAGAAGAGGAAAGTGGTTCTGGTAACAATCTACAAATGAATCATCACAGTAGGGATTATGACTCTAAATTTCCTTTCCATGGGAAATCTGATGACAAATTATAACAAGGAATTTTCTTGTCTAACCTGACATGTCTCTATAGAAAGTTTTTATTTCAATAAATGGCTCTTTCCAACCAAAAGTACATTGCTGAAAAAACTTCAACAAGATTTATTGTATACACACAATTACTCAGGAGTTATATTATTACATGACACGTTCTCTTAAATGTTTACTTAAAAAAAAGTCTCACAAGTCACACTGTCCCAGGTTAATGTAAAACACTACTATAAACTGATCTTACTAAATTAATTCAAAGGACTGATTAGACTCTTTCACTTCAGTTTAAACCAGCTCAGTTTCTCAGTTTTCTTCTGTTTTTATGTGATTGCAAAGCTTTCTCTGTTTAAACAGAATTCAGAGAACTGAAACAGGGTAGCTAAATGAGTGCAAGGCCGTGAGGAGATAGTGATGATTCCCTCAATACTGAAAATATCACAGTTTGGATATCTTCAGGATGGAAGACTTCAAGTCAGGTACTAGGAAAAATTTCTCCTCAGAAAGAGTGGTGATGCACTGGCACAGGCTGCCCAGGGAGGTGGTGGAGTCACCATCCCTGGAGGTGTTCAAGGACCATGGAGATGTGGCACTGAGGGACGCGGTCAGTGGGCATGGTGGGATGGGTTGGGGTTGGACTTGGTGATCTTAGTGGTCTTTTCTAACCGCCATGATTCTATGATTCTAAGAGCTCAGGGAAGAGCTCCAAGTGTGGTCATCTGTCCCTCTTGAAGCTCCTTCGAGGTCCAAGGCACTCAAGATTTGGGAAGGATGGTGCTCTTTGTTTAGTGGCCATTTTAGTATATAACTAATATAATAACAATCAAAGGGCAGATCAGTATAACTAAAGTAGATATAAATCCGTTCTACCATTAAGTAAACTGATTATTTTCTCACCCAAAAATTCTCCATGAATTTCAACAAGCTTTGGCTCAAGCCTTTAACACCCTCTTGTAAGCCTTACAGGGCAAGATGAACTGGAGGGGACTTCATTAACTAACAAAAGTCACCATGCATTTCTCAAACAAAGGTGCTCAAGGTGCCAGAGAAGTCACATAAATGTTGGTAAAATAACAAAAAATAATTGACACAGGAAATATTTGTTATCCTTATTTATTTAATAAAGAAACATAATAAATTTGATTTTTTTTTCCAGGTACAAACAGCTTAATATGTCCTATGATATTGGCTGATATTTTCCTTGCTCTTTTTGTAGCTTGAGCGATTCATGTGGTAGCCTTTATTGAACAAATCAACAGAAAAAATGGTAGCACTCATGCTTATAGACAGTGTGGGCCAACTGTTAAGTCAGTATCTTTAACTAAATCACTGCACTGGGAGCATGTATCGTTGCTGAGTACAAATGGGCATCTCCATTGATAAAAATCTGCAAGTGAGGCTATTTGAATTTTTGGAGGGGAGTGCTGCATACCATACAAAGATACCATTCTCTCTCCAGCTTTAAAGAAATGTTCAACAAAATTGAAAACCCAATGGAAAAGCAATCTTTCAGTTACACAGCTTTTGAAAGTAATTTACAATTCATTTTTTAATAAGTCTCACTGTAAACACCTATAGTTAAGATCTAATTTCATATATTTTTTTTTGAATCAACAATTTTTTAACAGATTTTGGGTAGAAACCAGAACCAGTTATATTGCATTAGTACTACAGGGTCTCACAGCAATGGCAATGAAATGTTCAATGCATGAGTGAAATGACCCAAGGAAGAGCTCTTCTTTAATATGATCGGTTGCCAGCTAATCTTCCCACTACATCCCATTCATCACTGGGCCACGCTCTTATTAAGAATATAAGTTGAATATAAATTGCAAATAATTAAAATATTTGTAAAGCAGAGTGATCAGTGTAGCACTGCTATGTGCAGGTTGGCTTTTTTTATTGTTTGTTTTGAATATTATATATCAAATGATAAAAATCAGATAAGAAATCCTCTTATTTCTTAGCTTTTTTCCTTCTTTTATTTCATTCTGAAGCTTTAAAAGGAAAATAATTTTACCAGTTGTCAGCCAATAAATGCTTGTTCAGCAGGTGATGCATGTACTATTTCCTAATTAAACAGTTTCATTATAGGCAGCAGTTCATTTCTAATGATCAATAAATCCCATTGAGAACAAAACATTTTAGTCAGTAAGTCATGTCCTCTGAGTGTCAGTCACTCTATAAACTCACAATATACTTATATATGTATAGGTATATGTATGTATATGTGTGTGTGTGTATATATATATGCATATAAATATAAAAATCGCATACTCTTTCTGGGTGATATGTACAGTCAGAATAAGATTACAGCATAAATACACAGGGAATCTGTATAAAGTTTCTCTAATTTGAGAAGCCTTGAGCAAGTTTCTTTTTTGGGGTTGGAGGAGGGTGAGGGGAAAGGATGGTGAGGACGGAGGAAAGAAAAAAGAGTGTTTTCACTTTAAGGAACGAAGAGTAGTTCCCTTAGGTTAGAATCTAATTACATACAAGATTTAAAGGCAACAAAATCTCCAGAGGAACAGCCCTATGTTATACACCATAGACATGGGGTTAAAAGGGCAAGAGAGCATGATTATAATACTTATAGAATACGTTTCATTCCCTTATAGCACTTTGCAACCAGAAAGTCTGACAACACCCCTGTGAGGTAGGTAAGTATTATTACCCCCATTTTACAGATGGGTAAACTGAGGCACAGATAGGTTCAATTATTTGCCTAAAAATCATGTAGCAAGAATCAGGAATAGACCCCAGGAATCCTGCTGGCAAATACTCTGCATTATCCACTAGCCCACTCTCAAGTGAATGCCTGAGACGCCTCTCAATGAATGGAGAGAATAAATTAGCCCATATTTACAGATACATAGTCATTCTCTTGACACGCTGTCTTTACACATTTTGACTTATTTAGAGGACAGATAACAACGGTCATAGACAAAATTTGCTGTAACATGTTGCTTTAATTCTTGTTGCCAACCCCATGTGGATTTTGACACCTTTACAACCTGGGATGTAACTAAATGTCAATCACAATACACCTTAAATACATTCTTGATATCCTTGCTTCTCCAAGGTGAAAAGCACAATTACTCTTCCTTAAAGTGCAATGGCTCATTACAGAAATCTCAAGATTTTTCACGAAGTTCAACCAAACCAAGTACAATCAGTCTGAAGGTGAAAAAGAAAGAACTTGTCTGCAGTGACAGACTTGTCTCTATATTCCACAAATACTTTCTCATATTCTACCACAGCTGAAAGTTTAATAATAAATAATAAGCTATGTTAGCACATAAAACCTCTAATACTTTTCTACAGCCACACATCCACCTTCCATTCTGTTGTCATTTCTTTGGCCTGAAGCTGACGGATGCATCAGCTGTAAATATTCCTTTACCTGCAGGAATTAGGATATTTCTATTTTCTAGTAGATTCTTATCATTGGTTCCTATAGTTCTTGCCTTCCCCAGTCATCTCTCTGTACCATCTGATAAAATGCAAGATGGACACTGAGAAGAAAGGATTCAAAACCTTAGAGGTTACATACAGATCCAGGGGCAATTCCCCTCCCACCTTCTTGACCACACTGTTGCAGCCATTCCTCACAACCCAATCAGTGTTGTTATGATTAATAATACTATTTTTGGAGTAATATTGATGCACAGAGTTTCCAAAAAAGCTGCTTAGCTTTTCCTGGGAAAACAAAGCCTATCCCATGCCCTTAACAGAAACTTTGCCAGCATAGACGGTGCCTTGAGCACTACACACAAGTGATGCACTACTTCTATGGCAAGTTTGATTGCAGTATTCAAAGCAGATTCTTGAAACATACTAAAAAATTAGTGCTTTTATTAACAGTTTTACAAACAGAATCCATTACTGTCTGGCTTCCTGGAGGACAGAACAAGCAATTTCTTGTATTATTTTGTCATCATTTCCTTCTCTTTTTGTTTTTTTTTTTTGTTTTTAATTATTATTATTATTATTTTTTCTATTCCTGCTGATGAGCAGTTGCAAGTCCCAGCGGGGAGGGCTGAGTGTAATAAACAGTTAAATGTTGCTAACTGGATGGTTTACTTTGCAACAACTTTCCTCTTCAAACAACAGGGATCCCCCAAGTTCCTATTACCTCAACTCAGAGTTCATCATGAAGAGTGTAAGGATCATTAATCTCCATGGAAAAAGAGACTTTTTAAGTAAAAAAATATCAAATATAATAAATTTATGAAAGACCATTCACAACATATACAGTAAGTGTTACATTTTGCTACAGCAGCTGTGATATATTTTTTTTCTTTTTTAGAATGCAAGGTCATACATTGCCATAAGTAAACACACTAATATGAGTAAGACCTTAAATGAATGTATACAGCCAGGCTTTATCTGTGGATAGATATACACTGTGTTTACTGTTTTACAGTCTAGCATATTCCTATTCACACCATTGATATAACAGCTGTGACCCTGCCAAGATTCTTCCTGTGCATATATAAATATAAATATTGAGCCAAGTCAAAAAGAGCAGGGTCAAAGGTTATATGACTTATTAGATTCCTGTAGTTAAGGGTAAAAACTCCATTGTTTCTTTTGCAACTAATGTTTAATAAAAAGGCTGCTTCAATCGTTGTGTAGTTACAGCATTACATTCTGTAAACAATATTTTAAAGCATTCTAAACAGACATTTAAACAATTGATTCTTTATCTCTGTCTGGTGAGAGCAAACAATCTATGGCCTCGTCACTTTTGCTTGAGTCTGTCAACTTCAGCTGGAGATTCTCGCTTGTACCTCTGGTAACGCTGTCGTAGGATGGAGGGAAGGATGTGGAGGACAGGGTTTCTGATTTGTCTATTGGCCTGCCATAGTTTTCATTCATCATGAATGCAATGAGACCCTCCTTCTCGGGTGCATCATCCTCGAGGATGCTGCCGTCAAAAGTTCTGTGTCGGTACAAGTAAGATGCCTGCTTCATCGAGCGCCGAAACAAATGTCTCCTGTAGGCGCGCTGGATGACGATGGCGGAGACCTCTTCTTGTTTCCGTCTGAGAGTTGTTGTTATTGGTTCATAAGAGATCTTGGATGGATTCGCCGCCATGAACTTTTCTTCCATTTGTATTTTAAGGGCATCCATCTCCCCAGATTCTCCTAGCACCCTTTTTGTAAAAGCAAACAAAATATCCAAGCAATGGATCCGATCTCCACTGACCATGGGCAGGTCCATCGCTATGAGTTTGATTTTGTTTGGTTTCGCTATGCGCAAAGGTTCTGACAGTGCATCTGCAAAGTCTGAAAGTGCAGAATACTCAATAAACTGAGTGGCTTCAGGGTCAAACTTCTCCCAGATTTCATAGAACATATCAAAATCATCCTCACTTAGAGGCTCTGTACTTTCCTCAGTGGCTACACTGAAGTTCTCTAAAATAATGGCTATATACATGTTTACAACAATGAGAAATGATATAATGATATAAGTAACAAAGAATAAAATCCCTACGGCAGGACTTCCACAGTCTCCCTTTGAACCATTTGCATTTGGAAGGTTTGGGTCGCAATACGGTGGTCCAGTGTTCAAAATAGGATTGAGAAGACCATCCCAGCCAGCTGACGTTGTGATTTGGAAGAGACAGAGCATGCTGTTAGCAAAAGTTTGGAAGTTGAACATGTCATCAATTCCATACTCCTTCTTAACATAGGCGAAGTTAGCCATGCCAAAAATGGCATAAATGAACATGACCAGAAAAAGCAAGAGGCCAATGTTGAACAGAGCAGGTAGGGACATCATTAAGGCAAAAAGGAGAGTTCGAATTCCTTTGGCTCCCCGGATGAGTCTTAGGATCCGGCCAATTCGAGCCAAGCGAATGACTCTGAAGAGTGTGGGAGAGAAAAAATATTTCTGAATGATGTCAGAAAGTACGGTGCCTTGAAAAGAAAAGACAAACAGCAAGTTATTACCTTGGAAATAATCCTCGATTCCCTTTAAAGAAATCAATGGGGATTATGGAAAAAATCAATGAGAAGTTCTGCAAACTGGAAGACCTAAGATAAAGGGAATGGCATTATCGTTAGCATTTTCATGGTCACTTAATCCATGCAAATTTTGTTGAGACTCTGAGCAAAAGTGTCAGTGGCAGTGATAGTTTTATAAAGGGAAAAGTCATCTATTGGGAATGAGAAACCAGAATCAGGTCAGACAGGATGCAACTATCTGCAGCTTTTGGGCATGAGCCATTCATCTGGAGCGCAGCTGGTCAGGAGTTTTCTGATTTGAAAATATTTTTGTTTGCAAAATGTTAGCAAGTCAACATTGTGCCCTGGGTTTGTTTTCATGAGCAATAACCAAAATGGAGCAAGTTCCTACAGGAAATCAGCTTGGTTGCTTGCTCATTAGTTTTTCTAGTTTCCCTGATGGGCAGGGGAGGAGCTAAGGGCTAAGGCTACACTAGCAAGGAAATAAGCTTGCATCCCTGTGGCTGAACTCTCTTCCCTGCAGAAATAGACCAGCTTTAGCCAGGCTGTCCACTGTCAACAGTCTCCAGATGCAAGGAGCTATGGCCAGCTCATGCCATCCCATTCCCTACCTAGGAGAGGCTTTTTTGGCATGGCCCAACTGCTCTGACACTGAAACCTGTTTGATCATGGCACACAGCTACAGCCAACACAATGGCTCTACTTAACCGTCTGCTATGGACATGCCCACAGAACAAAGGCTCTGATAACAGCAGTGTGACAGTGATGTTCCCTGGTGATCCAAATCTCTGAAATCTGGCTGGGCTTGGCTGATCCAGTGTCCCCAAAATGCAGGCTGTTCTCTGGGCACCAAGGACATTCTGCCTTGGGACCTTGGTCCGCCAGACAGTTTAGTGCAACAGGAGCATCAGTGAACAAGGGGATGGCTCTGTTTTCCTAACAAGACACCTGTACATTCACAGAGCTGAGAGCAGCCAGACTCACTGCACCTGCCCACAGCTGACCCACAGATTTTTTTCACACTTACATAATAAAAAGTGAATAGCAAAATAATAGCAATTTGCATGTGCCCTTTTCATGTGGCTTTTTCACTTCTCTGACTTAGGCTGTTATCCAGCACATGGCTGAAGTGTATGCTGCTGGTTCTGGATCATGTTTTATGTTCACATACATTGAAATCAGTACTATAGTACGACACAGCGATGCCTGTTATCTTCATCACTACGGTCAGAGTGTTGGCTCTGAACATATTTGTCTGTCTAGTACATCCCATCCTTGATCATGCAAGTTAGGCAATGCTACCTTAGGATCACTGGATCACTTAGGATCCAGTTCTCTGAGCGCATTTTTTTCCATGAATCTTTCAACTCTGTCTAATCAAGCTCACATCAACTTTTAAACTTTTAAGTTGGTGTTAAAGTGCTTCTCTGCCACTCAGATTCACCTACCTACGATAGACAGAATCACGACGACAAAGTCAAAGATGTTCCAACCATTGGTGAAGTAGTAGTGTCGTAGTGCCAGCATTTTGAAGATGCACTCCCCAGTGAAGATGGCAACAAAAAGCATGTTGATTTTGTGGAGGATGTTCACTTTTTCCTGACTTTGATCATCTGTTTCTACCATCATGGTAACCATGTTAAGGCAGATGAGAATCATGATGGAGACATCAAAGGCTTGTTTTGAGACAACATCAAAAATAAAACCTTGGTATTTGTTCTGGAGGAAAGAAGAGAATTGTTAGTTAGGAGATTTGAACCATGTCAAAATGATGACATGATTGTCTGCTGATTCATCAGGAAGCAGAGGAAAATAGACTATATATCATTTCTCACCAGCACTTCAGAAACAAGAAAATGATGATGGATGGTTGGATGATAGAGTTTTCAAATCCATTTACGCCTAATGATTCTTGAAACTACTGAAAAAAGATATTGGACTGAGGCCACGAATTCATTCAACGCAGACATGTGGCCACTGGAATGACTGCATATGTAAATTGGACTTTTAGTCAATACGGCCGAACAGTGGAAATTCTATACTACACAGGAAAGTAGGATTGCAAATACTGTCCAAAATCAAAATATGTAAAAGAAAAGTGGCTTTCATCTGGGAAGTGGGATAGCATTTATTCTGTTAAATAAATCTCTATCTATTACATATTATTCAACTGAATTATGCCATTCTTACCAGTGGTCTTGGGATTGGCTTTTGAGGTTTCTTAGATCCCAACTTTTTCATTGCATTATAATATTTTTTCTGTTCTTCTGTCATAAAGATGTCCTGGCCACCTAAGTATAGGATAAGAAAAACACTGTTATTTCCAATGAAGAACCCCACTGCCTCCATCCAATGTCCAGGGCAGCATTTTCTTCTGCTATGGGGAGATGAGGGGCTGCTTTTGTAAAAGTCTCACATAATAGTTTGTTCTAATGTTAATTATGAGGCTGATGTGGCAAAGCTACAACTTATAAGTCAGTCTCTTGCCCTTGTCTCGGCAGTGGTCACAAGGTGATGTGCAGCATATTCAATACTTATCTTTTTCTTCTGTTGGTTGAAATTGTCAATGATGACACCAATGAAGAGGTTCAGTGTGAAGAAAGACCCAAAAATGATGAAAATCACAAAGTACAGGTACATGTATAAATTACATTCCCATTCAGGCTGCTCCTCACACTGCAGAGGGAAAAGGGAAAACACGAAAATGACGCCAGATCTGCACAAATCAAAATATTAATGCAGTTCAGAGAAAACTATCCATCAGCAACAAAGATTATGAAAGAGGAAAAACAATGCAGCTCCTGCTAGCAGAGTCAGCACTTCATGGTCTCTGGTATCTGAAATGGCATGTTTAATTCAGCTGTATTTTATAATACTGTCAACAGCGATCACTCCGCCTCAAAAAGTGCAACTTCAGAATAAATCCTATAAAATGTTCTCAGTATGAACCTGGAAGGGGAAAATAATCAGCCCTGCAGTTAACCCTAATCTTACATGAACTAATGGCACTTGGGAAGAAACAAAAGTATGATTGCTATACAATTAAATGCTACTGAAAAATACGGCATTTAGAGTAAATGTATTTAGAATTATATCATCTTCTTAACAGAGAGTTCAGTATGCAAGCCATTTTGATAATAGTATTAACATCAGGAAGAACTTTCCAAGGAAGAATGGTATCCGAAACACCTGTAGCATAATCCTAGAGTCACAAATCCACAGTTCTGGGTTATCAACAGCTCATCCATCTCAGAAAGAAGGGAGAAAGGAAAAAATCAGGGTGTTTCAAAGGAGCTCAGTGGCACTAAGGAGGCTCTGGCTTTCCAAATCCTTTTCTTGCATAAACCAACATCATGCAAAGGTGATTCTCTGTTGATGCTGTGAAGTTTTTTCAACATTTGTCCTTCTGTTCAAGGCTTGACTCCCTGTTGGTCAATTCAACTTGACTAAATCTCATTCTCAAAATCTAACAGTAAGTGTAATCTTGTGCCTTAAATATATTAAAAGAGGGAATGGAGACAATGCCTCCTTCCAATAAAAATAAATACCAAAACAAAAAAAATCCCAACGCTTCCTGTAATCAAAAATTCAATCCATGGCAAATATGCCAGTCAGTGGGGAGAGTGGAAGAAACAGAATGGACAATTTAGGTTTTTTTTTTGGTAGACTCAGCCTCACTCTGGAGATGCCTCTCTGTGCTGGGAGTTTTCCAGGACAAACAGACAAATTAGTTGCCTAAAACTGTGGGCTGGATTTGATTTAATTTCAGGGTCATGAGACTTCAGTACCATCTGCAAAAAATGAAGGTCTGCAATGCTCTCAAGCAGAGTAAGATAGGGACTGGCAGCCTGCGTGTATTTTTGTTGCTGTTGTTAAACATCCTGAATGTCGCAAAAGTCAATGGAAAAGGAAATAATCCCTTTCACTGTTGTGACCTACCTCTCGCGAATCCACTGCTGCATACATAATGTCCATCCAACCTTTAAATGTGGCCTGAAAAGAAACCACAAAATACATAATTGAGCATATTAAATTAGCATATCTGGAAATGATGGTATCACCATTGTGATGACTTTCCAAAACACAGCGTTGAGTATGTTCTTCATAACTAATGAAGTGATTCTCCTTTAAAGTAATGTATATCCATCAGTTAATGCTCAATTAGTCATTTAAAATCATATATAAGGATATAATATATGATGCAATTATAGGGACAAAACAGGGGCTTTTAATAGGAATGGGGAACACGGCAATTAAGTCTTCTGAAGCTGGAGTAGGAACTTCTTTATACCTTAAGAAGCTGAAGCAATCAAGAAACAAGGCGCCATAGGGCAACTCAGAGTGCCTGCATCACACAGGTCTCAGACCAGGAAAGATGGATTCCATCTCTAACACTCATTCAGACTGACAAGCATTGGGTACATTTTGGGGTCCCACTGAAGCTTGGATTCTGCCCTCTTTTAAAACAGCATAAATCGAGGCATGTCAAAGCCAATGGAGTTGCATGAATCCACGCTGGCTTGAAAGGGACAAGGGCATCAGCACCTGATGTGAGCCTGGCCAAGGACATTCAGCCTGCACCACAATTCAGATTTTCCTTTTTGAAGTATGAAAACAAAAAGCAAGGTTTCTAATTATTAAAAAAAAGTTTAAACAAGGAGAGCCTCCATGGAAATCAGTGTCTATTACTGAAGCTCTTAATACAGACAGAGGAGTGTCAGTTCCTAGAAGAAACACAAATAAGTGATTTTAGTTATTCTGTAGCAAAAGCATGGCTCTTTGCTGTCAATATTTGCCTCTCATTAGACACACTCGGATACCAAGCATATCTGGCTTTAGCCTGGCTCTGGTCTAAGCCACATTACCTTTATAATTGTCTGCTGGGGTTGTTTCTCATTTGACTTCTGACCTACTTAGACTTACACTGCATATAAAATCAGTGAGTAGATAACGAGGCATTTTTGGATGCACTGATTTAATCGGATTTACGCTAGCATGCATGACCCACACCCAATATTTTTTTAAATCCTACTGACACCTAGGTTGAATTTTCTCCATGGTGTGTAGGCATGCAATTCCAGATAATGTTAAATGGAATTTGGCCTGGAGTTCCCAGGAGAAACCCAGGCATTTGTGCTGGGCTGGATATATCCAGTGGTTTTAGAAATGCTCCATTATCCACTCTCAGTTATTAAATTAAATCCTGGAGGTAATGCTGCCATTCCATTCTCCTCTGAACACTACCAATTCAAAGGAAAACGTTGTACCAGAGGTCAACCATGTTTATTTCTCATGAAAATATATATAAAATAATGTATGAGAGAGTGCATTCATTACCATCTATTGAATAAAAAAGACAAAGCTCCCAAATCAGAAATCTTTGGAAAATCTGTGCCATGCTACAATGTATTAGAAAACACTTCAGATGTAATGTATGTACAGGAATGATCAGCAGTTTTATCTCAACTATTTCTTAAAACCTGCCACACTGATCCTCTTTAACTGTTTTAATATTTTCCTTTTTCACTGTTCTCTCTCTAATCTGCTGAAAGATTTCCTGGTGTCATTACAGTCGCTTGCAATTTCCAGCTCAAACTGCTCCTCAGGAAGAGTGGATGGGATGCAACGAAAAATCCTTCTGCCCATGGCACACAATGATATGATCTTAGCCTATACTTTTCTCCCACTTCTGAGGGAATGTTTCCTCTGGAGGAGCTATTTTGCCCCTCCATGTGTACCACAGAAGCAAGAGACGACTGCAAGTTTGCAGTGCTAACAGCTGATGAAATGATCTGATGAAAATAAATATTAAGGAAATGAAGAGCTGTGATTTTCTGCTTTTTCCCAGTTGTCCAGAAGGAGGAGAAGTAAAAACCTCCCAGGCTTCTGGAAAGCTTCCCTAGGCACTTCATCTGCAGAGGGTAAGAAGTACTGAGAATGAAAGAAATACAACACTGGGGAAAGAAATTATCTGGAATTAGTAACCACTTACACTCCGGATAAGGAAGTGACAAAATCTTCATGGGAGTGTTTGTGATATTATCCTGCCTGGAAGCTATCCAGAGAAGCACCATTTTCTACTGAAACTGTCATGTGATGAGATTATCTACAGATAAAATCCAGGGATGGGATTATGTTCTGTTATTTGACTGGTGGTTGGAGCTGCACTGCAGAAAATGAGTGGGGAGGAGGAGAGGTGGGACAGCACTAGATGCCCTCAAACCATTTATTGTAAAACCAAACCGTAACCTAAAATAAATCAAGCCTTCAAATCTGCCTGGAGGAAGTCTTTTTTTTTTTTTCCCAAGAAAAAGATTGCAATACTGCTATAAAAACGACTGCTTTAGAAGACAGAAATATTGGTCTTCACATTTCTGAAATGCTTCTTCAAGTATTCCTACTGTTGGCAGACACATCTGAAAGCTAAGATAGAGCTGCCAACACTATGGCCAAATTGCATGTATTTAAGATGGCTGCACTAACTCCATTCTCTTTTCTTTCAATTTTTTTTTTCATTCTGTTCGATTTTATACAAAATATTCATCTAACATTTATTTTGCTGAGGAGGGCACTATTAAGCACTGGACACATTGGCGCGCCCAAGATGTCTGCATGGCTGCTGGGCTCTGCTCTCTTTGAGAGCACTCGTGGATCTGCTGCTTGCTCCCAGTCTTTCGATACATGGAGAAATCCTCTCTCGTTGTACCAAAATATGTTTTTTTTTCAGAAGTATGCTGATTTTTTTTTTAGCATTTTGCAGCTACAGGGAGGGTAAAATGCAGCATATTGTTTAGCAAAGTGCAGAAGATCATGTAACCTAGTAAACTTAGACACCTCCTGCTATCTCGTGATCATTCTGTAGCTGGTTTACCAGCTCAGTCATGACTTCCCATCTGGCCTGAAGGACTGATTTAACTCTACAGCTCCTGGTTGCTGTACTGGTGTTGGAGTGCTCCCATCATATTTCATTCCCTATCTGGACACCCAGAGTGACAAAGAGTAGTAGGATCTAAGTGATGTGTGTTCCCATCAAAGAACAGAGGAAATTAAGATTAATTTCCACAAGGAAGCAAGATGCCAGGTGAGAAACAACTTGTTCTCTCAGTGTTCTTCACCGGATTGCTGAAATTCTGAGATACACTGCAAAATGTACACGGAGGTTATCACAGTATGAAAGCAAGGATTCTGCAATGGAAATGAAAAATTCCTACTGGAAATTTAAGATATTTATTTGTCGACATCTGCAAAGCAATTCTGGGAATACAGAAAATGCACTACTGAAGGACTGGGTTGTAGCAATAATTTCTTCTAATAGATTAGGGTGTTAAGGGATTAAATCCCCAGCGGAGCGAATCTTCCCTCTTATAAATTAAAAAATCATGATAATAATGATCTTTTCCTCTCCATGAACAAGACATTTCCCTTATCAAATGAGCAGAGTCTACTCCTTACTTTAGTCGTCTGTTATGAGACAGTCTTTTGTGAGCTTGAGAAACTTAAAATTAGAATGACCACTTCAGTGGGTTTAGTTAAGGCATTTTCAGAACAACACTGATCCTCAGTGAGGTAGGAAAAGAGCAAATGCTATTTGGAAGAAGTTTCATGAGCTTGTCAACAGCATTTTCAGAAAGTTTGCTTCTGGATAGCAGTAAGCCTTAAAGGTGCTGTAGTAGCAGCTTTTCATTTCTTTCAAATGTGCTGTAGAAGTGAAGACAGAACGTTAGGCAGACGGAATTTGTCTTACACGTTTCCATTTGGATTTTCAGATATATATCCAGGCATCCAAAGGTAATTCAGAGTCATTTAAAGAAGCTGAAAATGTCAACACTCAAGAGACAAGCCCCACTTAAAAGCTCATATTTTGCATCCCCCAGGGTTGTAACCAAAATGCTTATCTCATCATTGCTAAAGAGTGTCTCAGCATGAACAAAGATGCAGCAATGTATCTGCCCTTTTAGGAGAGCTGCCTTGTTAACTGATCCCCTGCAATTCCTACAGCAGTTTGCCCATGAAATGTGAGCTCATATGGAGCATATTTGGCAAGAAGTGCCTGTAACTGACACTCCTCGGCTGGAGTCTGGCAAAAGAGATCCAGATGTTCGGGCCTATTTTCTGTGGGTGTCATCTTTATGTTTTATTGCCTAAGCCTGTCGTTAGCAGCAAACAGAAGAGCTCCAGGTGCAGGAAGAAAGTCAAAATCAATACCCTAATGGCATCTGGCTCCTGCTCTTCCTCCTGGAGGAAAGAGCCAGCACCTGCCATAGAAGCTGAGCAAGGTCTTAGGATTCCTTCGCTCCTTGCCATAATGAGCTTGTCCAGCCTGCACAGACTCCATGCTTATGGCACTTCTTTTGTAATTCCGCAAGTTTCTGTACTTTCTGTACTTCTGTACATCTGCACCCACAGCAAGTTTGCCGACGACACCAAGATGAGTGGGGAAGCTGACATGCTAGAGGGAAAGGATGCTATCCAGGGAGACCTGGACAGGCTTAAGAAGGCCCATGCCAACCTCATGAAGTTCAACAAGGCCAAGTGCAAAGTCCTGCACCTGTGTCGGGGCAATCCCAAGCACAGATACAGGCTGGGCGGAGAATGGCTTGAGAGCAGCCCTGAGGAGAAGGATTTGCAGGTGTAGGTTGATGAATGACTCAACATGAGCCAGCAATGTGTGCTTGCATCCCAGAAGGCCAGCTATATCCTGGGCTGCATCAAGAGAAGTGTGCCCAGCAGGTCGAGGGAGGTGATTCTGCCCCTCTACTCTGCTCTCGTGAGACCCCTTCTGGAGTACTGTCTCCAGTTATGGAGCCCCCAACCCAAGAAGGACATAGAGTTGTTAGAGCGGGCCCAGAGGAGGGCCACGAAGATGATCAGTGTGCTAGATCACCTCCCCTATGAGGACAGGCTGAGATAGTTGGGGATCTTCTGCCTGGACAAGAGCAGGCTCCAAGGAGACCTTATAGCAGCCTTCTAGTACCTGAAGGGGGCCTACAGGAAAGCTGGGGAGGGACTTTATATAAGGGCAGGTAGTGACAGGAGAAGGGGAAATGACTTTAAACTGGAAGAGGGTAGGCTTAGACTATCAGGAAGAAATTCTTTACTGTGAGGGTGGTGAGACACTGAACAGGTTGCCCAGAGAGGTTGTGGATGCCCCCTCCCTGGAAGCATTCAAGGCCAGGCTGGATGGGGCTGTGAGCAACCAGGTCTAGAGGGAGGTGTCCCTGCCTATAGCAGGGGGTTGGAACGAGATGATCTTAAAGGTCCCTTCCAACCCAAACCATTCTATGATTCTATGATTAAGTGAAACTCTACTTCCCTGCTACCCAATATGGGATTATAGGTTTGAAAGAAACCCACAGGGCCATCAAGTCCATCTTCTGTTGGAAAACAGCAGTACCAGGCTATTCCTTTATTAATGTACCGAGATCTAACTTATGACTAATTACGTTCATCTAGTTCCAACCCTCCTGTTGTGGGCAGGGGTGCCAACGACTGCATCAGGCACTAGATCATGTTGCCCAGGGCGCCATCCATCCTGGCTTTGAACACCTCCAGGGATGGGACACCATCTAGAATTTCAGTGCATATCTGAGGGAAGCTGCTCAGGTCTGCGTTCATTATATTTACTTAACTCAGAGTCAGGTCTCAGTAACTTGACTAGCAGAGAAAGTCTGACCATGTCTCCTTATTTCCAGGGTTCTTTAGAAAATAAAAATTATTAGGTAGATCTTCTGATGCATTTTTTATTTCATCAAATAAATGAAGCATCTGGCATTCAGTCTGGGAGGAGATAAGAATTTCCAGGTGAGGCACAGTATTTTAAACCTGGAAATTTTTGCTCAGCTAGATTGGGTGTTTAAATAGAAGACAAAGAAATCACTGTATAGAACAGAAAATCTAATTAAAGCTGTTCAAAGTGAGTTAATCTACCCTGCATGAGTGAGCTGAATATCATAATTACATGCAAAAGATAAAAGTGCTTGCTCTCAGTTCAACTTTATGACATGAAAAGAACCCTAAGTGGCTGTGCCCATTCTAACCCTGCTGCTTTCCAGAGAGTATGAAAGCAAAGCCTCCATAGACAAGGGTCAAAAAATTGCCTACTGAAGTGTATGTGTACCAAGAACAGAAAACGTAAGTACATAAGGATCATCATTTCTACAAGAAAGAGAGCTACTTCATGAAGATGTTTCACGTGCCAGTGATAGAGAAAAAAACATCTGGCAGGAAGCACATTTGCATCAGGTGACGTAACAGAAGTGGAAGATAGGACGAGGGACTTGTGGGAGGTCCACATCCTCTCTGAAGGACAGATGGTGGATGTCTACATAAGAGAGCTCAACAACTGAGCACCCAACATGCAAGATTTTATCTGTGAAGTGATGAGTGCCATGAGGCACTTCAAAACAGCAGCTTCCACGTCCAAAGATACGGCAAGGTATTGGTTTCATTCTTGGTACATAAAATGCAACTTAACCAGCACGTCTAGCATGCATCCATTCCTTGCAATCACTACGCTTCAGAGCAAATTAGGAACAACAGAAATAAGTATCATTACCACCATTTTACATGAGGGCCCCATGGAACTGAAATGAAAAGCAATTTGCCTAAGATCACACAGCAGGCCAGTGACAGAGCATGGACAAGAGGATGGCTCTCCTGTGGTTCTATCCATTAGGCTTTGCTGTCTTACAGCACATTCAGTCTCTGTGTACACAACCTGTTTATCCATGTTTTATATTTCCTGCTGAAAAAGGTCATAAAAGTGGCTCACATCTGTCTTTATAGATCAAATACTGCAGTCAGCTTTCAATCTCAACAGTCTCTTCCTCTAATATGCTCTCTCCAGACTTCCAGAGAGACCAGAATCTCTGGAGTTCCTGCAATTTGATCACCACCGTGTTTCGCCGTTATTTTCAAGCTCACTCATTATGTTTAGCAGGTGGAAATGAGGACAAGGAGCCAGAATGAGAGCCACCACTGTTCTTCTCAAACATCATTAAAAGAGTCCTCTGCTACTCCAGCTTTGTGCAGTGACTTCAGCTGAGTAACTGAAGGTGCTGGAGGTTTGTTTTTTCTGAGAAGGTAATAATGAAGGCCCAGGTGATTCAGGAAGGCCAGTGGACTCTGTCCATATGAACAGTCCTTCCTGTACCATGGCTTTTTGTTTCTGGATCTGAACTTTGCTCTGGATTGCAAAATTGAAAAAGAAATAGTACTTAATTCACTTCGATAGTTCAATCACCTCCCAGAGGACTTACATTAGTGATGCACCAGAAACTCAGAATAAAACCAGAAGCTGCCATAAATATCTCTAGGCCGAATTAATATGCCATATATGAATAATTTTCACTTGAGAAAAGGAATTCCCCTGATGAATAAGGCTGAGAAAAAAAAAAGAAAGCTACAGAGGTTAACCTGATCCTATGGTGTGATAATATCAACAGGAACAAGCAACATTTGCCCATCAGAGTTCACTTTCAGATCATCACACTTACCACTTGCAGCAGAGCCAGGTACCCAGCACCAACGTTATCAAAGTTAACTTTAACTTTTGTCCAGTAAAACGTGCCAGAAACATTATAGAGTATGCAGTCACTCATGTTGTTAATAATTTTAGAGTCTAACGGCATATCTCCTTCCGTCTTATTAATGCACTTCCCAAACTTCCCAGCAAACAGGTTGACTCCCATGATGCTAAAGATGAGCCAGAAGATGAGGCAGACGAGCAGAACATTCATGATGGAAGGGATGGCTCCCACAAGGGCATTGACCACCACCTTGAGTGAAATGGGAGAGAAAAAAGCAGAATTATTGACATTTTTTCAGAAGAAAAAAAAAGAAGTAATTTCTAGAGGGATGACACTTTTTCCAGATGTATCTTTTAATTCAGAAGCAATCTGCAAAGTCATCGTGACCTCCCAGATCCTACTGGATGATACACTTCAGTCAGATCGTCTTTAACAATCATGCAATTAATTGCAAATTACTGGGGTACATCAGCATCTCAAACAGACAAGAACAAAAATCTGAAATCTTTTACTGAACTTGGGCCTCTGTACTGCTTGGGCTATGAACTCTAGCTGCGATAAATTTTGCTGTACTAAACCAAAGTCCCCTGGTCAGTATGAATGATTAAAACAGGAAAAGCATTATAACAAAAAAATTATGTTTTCCTGTGACATGCTGTAAAGATCCACCACACCAACACAGGCAGAGCTGTAACCACTCTGTTTAAAACCACATATAAGAATGTATGTAAGCAGACCCTAAGGTCTTTGCCTTCTCTATCTATATTTTTGAAACTGAGACAAGGTGATACTGATCCATAAAAATGGAATTTTACCCAATTGTGAATCTGATTATTGAAAATGTCAGTTCTTGTTTTTCTTGTATTACAGTCTGACTTTCTGACAAGGAAATAATGTAACATGTATTTCTCCATCATTTTTGCACTGTTGAGGGAGAAAAAAATACCCAGAAGAGTAAAATGGTGTTCATGCATGTATAGCAGCATCTTCATCTACAATATATAGTACAAAATTATGTAACTCTTTCAAAATCCAGATGAGTATTTTGTGCATTTATGAACAAAGCTCATTTTTACTCAGGGAAAAACTGCTTGATGTTATTTTATTTTCCCTCTATAAGGCCATTCTTGGTTACTTCAATTTCTTTCTTTTTTTTCCCCCTAATCTTAATTTTCAGTTTTGGATGCTCTCTGTTCCTAATTTTATTGCTTTAAAACCAAGTTTTCAGCATTATCAAAAATGCCAAAAAATTCAGGGGCTTATTTGAAGACACTTTCAGCCTTTGTCAAAACAACTTTCATTCATTTTCCTATAAGGGACAATGTTGCTGTCCAGTTTTCATCTGTGCCAGCCCAAAGCCACAGTGCTGATGTCACATTTGCTGCTGCACCCACTTCAACCCATAACCCCCATGGCAGGACACAGACATTCAGGTTCCAGCACTGAGAGCCATGGCCATGCCTGCATCCCACTTTTTCCCCTCTGCCAAATTATGTTCAATGACTCGAAGATAATGAAGCATGACACGAGACTGGAGCAAGTCCTGTAACACCTCTCCAAATGAATTATGAAGAGAGGATTTGATTCTTCTCTCGCTGCTGCTGCTCTTACACCAGCCTGATGCCATCTGCTCTCCTGCAAATGCTCCTCATTTGCACTGGGACCAGTGAGAGGACTTAAAGACCTGAATATGTGAAGGCAAGTTACTATCATAAATTCATGCTAAAAAAGGTTTAGCTGCTAAACTTGCCATGGAAAGGCAATGTACATAGGCCTGTTTAAGAACACGTTTTATACCTCTTCATTTCCAACAGTGCCTTATAGGTGGAACAACCTTCTCAGTGACTTCTAGAAACTGAGCCACCTCACGCCTGAATTCACAGTGGTATAAATGTTGCACCACTTGTGCCTGGTCCCATCCGTCCTGATTGCGTGGATCACCTTTCCAGATGAAGCTGTTTCATATTTTAAATCCAGAAATAGATTTTCTCAATGTGTTAATCCCACCATTGTTACAGAGGCCACCAGACATCTCGTCAGTATTTCCAGGCCCAGGCTATAATTCCTAACCAAACCTGGACATGTCTTTTGCAAAGACATTTAATTTACACTGTTGTGATTTCAAATAATGGACCCAAAATATAATTAGATTATCTTCTCTTGGTGTTCTTTTTCCCCACTGTTCTAAGCAGGTGCCACATTTTTGTGTAGGGTTTGCTGAACTTGAAGCACTATTCACCTGCTGTTAGATATAAAATCACAGAACCATAGAACCATACAGTCATAGAATCATGGAATGGTTTGGGTCAGAAGGGATCTTAAAGATCATCCAGTTCCAACCCCTGCCATGGGCATGGACACTTCCCAGCAGACCAGGCTGCCCAAAAAGTGCCATCCAGCCTGGCCTTGAGCACTGCCAGGGATGGGGCAGCCACAGCTCTCTGAGCAGCTGTGCCAGTGCCTTATTGCTCTCTCAGCAAAAAAAATCCATTTATTTCCTAATCTAAGTCCACCCTCTTTCAGTTTAAATCTGTTACTCTTGGCCCTATCACTGCACTCCATGATAAAGAGATATCTTCTCTTTTCCCAGGTTATGATGTGGATGAGTTACCACTGAATATTGCTTTGAGTAACGAAAAAACAGAGCTTCTCTCCAACTGCTGTGGTTCCTTTGGATTTCTAATAATGCTGGTAACACCCTGCAGAGAGTTCCCCATTTTTAACGGCCCAGCTCCAGCACTTTGGGGGAATCCCAGTATTCCAGTGCTGCCGGCACTGCCAACCAAGGAAGTGCTGCCCTCTTCCACTGTTTGTGATGCTATTTCCCTGTGTACTGAAGGATTGTAATGGTCACCTCCTTTATCAGACCTGCCCAAAATGTTGTGTCGTGCTGAGTGTTCACTCCAATCCCTAAGTCCTTCTTATCTGCTGTTTTCCAAGAAACGTTCCCAGAGTGACCTACTTTTCTGCTCCCGCAGCACACGATGCATGTAGTTTTATTAAAATGCATGTTGCACAACTGATCTGGTTTTCCCCATGATCCAGATCAGTCAGTATAATTCCCTTATCAGTAATATCACTTAGTACCCCGCTCACTTCGTGTCTTGTCAGCAAAGATGTTATATTTGCTTCCAGATGCTGCTAAAGTCCAGATTAAGGACAGTTCTTACTGCAATGGATCCCTCAGTCTGGGACACTCATCACTGAATTTACAATGTCATCAGTATTTACAATCATAATTTTCAGATCTATCATCCGTTTTAAATTAATTTGAAGTATGTTTACTTGGCTTGGTATAAAGCTTGTGTTTTGATCACAATTGTCCCGTAGCATCAGATTCCACTCTGAAATATAAGGATATTATAGCAGCACAGTTACCGTCATCAGCATAATTTCTAATCAAATCAAAGGACCATATCAGTTGCACAAGAACTGTTTCCATGAAATCATGCTAACTAGCATTAATTATGCTATTTCTTTCCTGCATGTATCTTGTAGCAACCTTTCCATGACTTTGCCTACTATCAGTTTCACATTAAACAGTCTATCATATTCCCACTTATCCTTTTGAAATGCTGCAATAACCATCTTCTCTGGGAAGAGCCTTGAAGGGAATTGGAACCTCTGAAAGTAATGCCCTGAGGGACAAGAGACGGAGAGACACAGAGACGGCGTCATTTGGGACAGGCAGACCTAAGTTAATTTACCACGGGCTCCAGCATGGTTTGGAATGCGGTAAGTGATGGGGCAATGGCACATGCACAACATGGCAGGGAGCTGCAGTGACTGCCAGGTGGGATACAGGTCCTGAAGTATCTTTGCTGCAGCATCTTTTCTGGGGACAGGAGAGCAGTTCTGCTTTATTTATTAAAGTTCTGTTTTACTTTGCTGATACCTCTGGTGTGATGAGAGGTGCCAAAGGCTGCTCCCAAATCACAGGTCCCAGGCCATCCATCAAAGTGCCACACAGTGCCTTTGCCTCAGGACCAATTGCTTGCAAAATTTAGGTGCATTGATTTAAGTCTTTTGCTGTATTAAGAACTTCCTTACTCCTCTCCTCACCATACAGAAATCCTTATTAAAGAAAAAATAAATTATACCAGAGCAAACTGTTATTTTCATATTGTCAGTGTTTGCTTCTAACATTATCATGATTTAATTCATCACTGCACTGGTAATTTTCCCGTGCATTCTGGAGCATACGAACTCCTAATAATGAAAGGTCTAACTGTCCCTAGTCATGTTAAGTGTGGTTAGACATACTAAAAATAAAATTATTTGATTTTCCAATAGCACGTATTCTCAATTACACTTTATGATAGTTTACAAGCTAATTCGCTACCTCTGATGGCTCAGAAAGACCGAGTACATTTCAAGTTGCAGCAATGGTACAGGGAGGTGATCAAGCACCAGGGGGATAGCAGCTATGGACATCTTAGCATGGAAACTTGCTGGGCTGATGCAACATCGTGTGCCTACACCATGCAGGATATCCAGGAAGCCAAAATCTTGCTGTTCTCAGAAAACCTCTCAACAGAGCTGTGAAAATTTTCATGTTATTTCTTTCCTATTGCAGTTTCTCATTTTTCCAATGCTTTAGGCTACTCTGTCCACTCTTTTTAAGGATTGAGTTCAATTTAATTAAACCAATGCAAAGTCACAAGGGAGTATTGTTATGTCAGCTTAGAATACGTTAAAGGGGTTTCACTTGAACTTGCAAATCTACCACTAGAAGCTAAGCCTTCATAAATAAGTATTGAATTGATTTGCACAAATATCTCTCGTAGTTAAACTAGTGCAACTTTTACTGAAACAAACTTTTATTCAAGCTATGCCTGCTTCATAAAGACTTTGAGTGAAGTCATAAGATGGCATAGGATTGAGACCCTAACTAACATCAGTAGTGCGACATCACTTTGTACCAGCTGAGAATCTGCAGTTTACTTTTGTTCTGATTTGTGGATAAACTTTAAAATGCTGCCTGTGTTTGCTGGAAGGAGTGTGGTGAATAAAATAATGCAGATTTGGGTGCCCAGATGAATACAGATTTTGCTGATCTTTATCTCAAAAATGATGCAATTTAGAGAATCACAAGTTCTCTGGAACAAAGCAATAGATCCTTAACACTGGTCATCCTCAGAACGGGCAAACTATGGGTAAAGGGTTTTCATACACATCATTGTGTTTCCTGGGTTGTGAGTCATGCTCTCCTAGACTTCTGTCTGTCTTACAGCGATGGTATTGCAATGAGAGCAGTTAATTGCAAGGAGCTCCATGCACGAACTGCATGTTCAGAAGTTCCATCTGATCATAAGAAAGGTATGCAATCTGTAAGTAGCAATTAGCAGTAACCTCCACTGATACAGAAATTAGTTCTCAGGTTATGCATAGTGCAAAGAGTTAAATAAACAAAGAATCCATGACTGATCAATTCAGCAGGTAGGTTGCAAATAAACAGGGATGCTGTATGCATGAAAGGGAGAGAAATGGATCCTAAAGACAGAACAATGAACACAAGCTACACAGTTTTAATGTTAACCTTGATATCCCACATTAAAACTCCAGCCTGTTAAAATGAAAAATTTTGTGTATTCGTTCGTTTGCTTTCCTTATCTTTGGCACTTCTAATTTTTGCCTTAATTATTAGTTAATTATTAATTAATTATTTCCCGGTTGGTCTTCTCTTAATACATGTCAAAGGCAGGGAGTGAATTTGTAGCTTGCTTATTCCTCTGATGTGCCTTATAATGGAGAGGTAATTGTTAGCCAGATGCTTCCTCAGCCAAGAAGCTGTTTTTTGAAGTGAAATATGACAACTTAGGCAGCAGGATTAGTTTATCATGACATCCACAGAGGATAAAGCCATAATGGTACAATTGCAAACAAGACAAAGGATGGATTCCTGATTTTGTTGTTTTCGTACAGCATTATCAATCATTTTCTTTAGCAGACGAAATGAAAACTAGACCGAGTGCAACAGGGCCCTGTTACATGGTTGTTGTCATGCATTTCAACTTTGACTGTGCTTAGTGTCCTCTTACCCTCATCCCTTCAAACCGTGACAATGCTCTCAATGGTCGCAGAGCTCGGAGGGTCCTGAGGGATTTAATGGGACCCATCTCGGAGTATCCAAGAGTGTTGGCTATGAGGCTTATTAAGGAGACCTGGATGAAGATACAAAGCAAAAATCCAATCTGTTAGTCCGCTTCTGCCATTTTCCTTCTCTTCTGCCTTTTCTTTCTGAAACGAAACAGCTGGTTAGTGGAACAGTGGAAATAAATCCAGCTTTAAATGGGAGTCATTTAATTGGAACAACAAAGAAAAAAATGGTGTTTTTACATCCACACATATACAGAACTCCTACCAACTCACAAAACCTCTTTTTCCATTTTAAATGCAAACTTTATAGAAATACACTTTCAAAGACACCGGTTTTCTTTTAACTAAGCACAGAGAAATACTCTCAATGTCAGCTTGCACAAAGTAGATAAGAAAAGAGATTGCTGTTATGAAGGCAGCATTCTGTGACACCCATGCTGTAGCTTCCTGCATGCTTCTCAAGGTGCATGTGCCTCTCCCACTACTGAAGACATGATGAGTCATGTAAGTGCTATAATTTAGGGCTTTCCAGATGAAAGCACCTGTAAGATCTATCCATTTCCAGCCGTGATAAAAGATTTTAGTCTTACTGTTCAATTATCCATCTTACACTTACTCATTAGAAAAGAGGTCTTCTAGATTGCTGATCTGATTTAATAATGTAGACTCTAAAATAATCCTGTTCATGGCTTTGAATCTGCACTTTTTCACTTGATTCTGGTTCCTGCACAGTCTCCAAAGGGAAAGGAAGCTCAATCGGTGCTCAGTGCTAAGGCTCATACCTCTCAAAGACTATTTCATTGAAATAAATTTTGAAGTATATTCAAATCTGAAGGAATCATGGAAGGGTTTCAATGCTCTTCATGTTCTTAGAGCTTTCATACTGCCCATCTACTCATAACCAAGGATGCTACCAGGCTCAGGACTGGGGTCTGGATGAACCACGTGGTTATTGAAATTATGACTCAGATGAGTAAACACATGTAAGAAATTTGTGCACTCAAATTGATGTTCACAATGAGTCCTTACCAAGCAGGGATTGAGAAACAAACACCTTTCCAACACTATCAGCATAATTATGATTTACATGTAATAAAAAAGGAACCAAAATGAATCTCCACATGGAGATTCTCCAAAGGGCAACACCATGGCACATATTTATGTCTTTGGGGGAAAGATGAGCACAGAAAATGGTCTCTACCCCAGAAAACCTTGGAACACCCTATCCAGAAAGGCAGGAGGTATAACAAAAATAGTATGCTCAGTGATAGAACCACAGTCTGTACAGTCATACACTTCAGAGTGATCTCATTCACTGTAAAATAAACTTACAGATTTATAATGAATCAGTACAGAGCACTCAACACCCTCCTTCTTTGCTGGCTTTGCTCAGTGACTGCAAGTCAGATCTTTCCAAGGTTTCCAAACTGCCCTGGTGTGTGCATCTGCATGCTTCCTCCTTCCTCCCAGATTTACATCCTTTCCATCAAGGCAGAAGATGTCCTGTTCAAATCCTGCAGGACCAGACCTTGGATCTGAGCAGATTACCATTTTCTCTAGAGTGCCACAAATGTCACAACGAAACACATCACAGGTGCTGCTGTCCTCCTGACACAGATTTACACAGCATTAGATATCTATTCAGAGGATTAGGCCATGAAGCAGTGTGATATTTGGCAATGATTTACAAGGCTGGAGTCAGAACTGAGTTTGTGGCAACTTGTTTAAATGCTCGTCTGTTGGTTTTGAAGGTATCCCCGTCAAATATTATTTATAGGAGAATCACTAACCCACAGGCTTGGCCATTTGGACTTGATTAAAAGTGACCTGGAAGGTTATTTTTAGGAAGAAAAAAAAAAAGCAGTTTTCAAAATTGGTGCTGACTGCCCCACATAATCATAGCAAAAGGTGAAGTCAGCGGTTTCTGCATGTTTTTTTTTTTCCTGCTACAGCCTGGAGCTACTCTAAGTTCCTGCTTTTCTTCCCTGCTCAGTATCAGAATCCTGCAGGCACCCAGAAAACACCAGCAGGACCAGTGTAGCCCCCAGATTGATAACACTGGACACATTTCTAATCCTTCCAGTATCTAGTTTGCAAATGGTTTTGTCCTTTTTTTCAGAGGAAAAATACCTCTGAAGACCAGACAGCACCACAACATTACAGAGCTCAGGTGAATCCTAAGGAACCATACCGGCTAAAGTGTTTCCCATAAAATGCACAACTTTCTGTTGGGTTTGAGATTTCTTTCACATAGCACATATGTTAATGGGGAAGATACAGAGTCTCTCATCCTATGCACCTCTTCTGATCCAAGACGCCTTTTTATTGTTCTTATTTGCAAGTGCTCTGCTTCTAACATCTACCTTGAGGGGGTTTCTAGAACCTGCTAGATCTTACTAAGAAGCTTTCACAGTTTTCTGTCTAAGCCTTCCTTCCCTTATCTTAAGTAACAGTACCCCTCCACTTTGGCTCTAGGCTGCTCCATATCCCCTTTACTTCCTGTGTTTTTTGGTTCCTCTGAAGGCCCCAGGATGATGCTTTTGTTGGAGTTTGCTATCTGTCATGAGCCCCAGTTCACAACCTAGTCAGCAATAAGAGTCTGTAAGGCTGGGAAAGGGTCCTCCTAAATCACAGATGGGACCCTGCCTCTACAGACATTAATGACAGAAGTCCCAACAGTCCCATGGGCTAGGATTTCAGTCACGTGACAGCTCTTCATGTCAGCACAGCCCAACAAGAACTCAGCCTCAGCACTCTCAGCAACTTCCCAGAAAGGATTCCACTCTGAAAGACTGGAAACCCCTGAAAGAAGCAGGATTCACCACCTGGCTCAGTGGCAGAGTTGAGTTTCCCAGAAAATCCCAGGTTTCGGGCAAGGCCACAGTTGATGTCCCCTACACAACTTGGCTTCTTACCGCCACTGTAGAGAGATGGGTGTTGCTGAGCTCTCTCTGATCCTGGCATTTAGAAAAAATTGTCACTCCTGTTTCTCACTTTCTTTACACACAGGTACTTTTACCTATATATTTACAGATGTATCTATATACCATATTTCTATATGCAATTTATCTAGATAGATTTCCTTTGCTGGGGAAAATGATGGATCTTGAAGGGGTTTGTATGACAGCCTCCTGGAGATGGGTACTGGGAAAGATGAATGAACTCCACATCTTTCATTTTTTTGCCATTTTCAGTGTTATGCTCAAGAAAAAAAATCAGAGCTTTGAAACCTTGTGACTGCATCAAGCACCAGAAATGCCATCCATGGGGATTATCCGGCCCATGCACGGCGTTCTGAAAGCAAGCCTCTGTCATCTATGGAGCTTAGCAGCATGGGTCTGTCATTGTACAACATTCACAGGTGTTTCCAAGGCAAAATCGAGAAGAATCAATGGATTCAGACTGCTATAATACAAGCAATGATCTCTAAAAGGAGACTAGCCTCACTGATAGCTCTTCAAAGTTGTTGCTATTAAGCTTCTAATGAGAACAATGCCTAAATTTCTCAATCATTTTAACAATGCACTACTAGATCACATTTGACAAAAAGTATTGTCCAAGAATCAGGACATTGTCACTCTTCTAGTTTTGCTATTTGAATGGAATACTGTCATTCGTGAGAGGAGAAATAAGACTCATTTAGGCTGACAAACATCTAGTGTTGGGATCCCATGGTGCTCAGTGCTGTCCTACAAACTGGCCATGCTGTGCCCTGTATCCATCTGCAAGAAGCAAAGTGATGGGGATGGCAAAGTGAGCTCCTTTGAAAACGTATCAGCTTCCTTTCAAGCACTGGCTTTATAGCTCACTTCTCCAAGCTATCAAATGTTTCAAACTCCTTGAAGAACTCTACAGGGAGTGCACTAGTACTCACATAATTCATGAGCTAACAGATATGCAGCACTTCTCGGACTATTGAAATTATGAACACAGAGATAAAGTCACAGAATAGGTATATATGTCTTCACTATCTGACAGTGACTTAAGAAATTGGTGTTGTAAACCAATATAAACCCCAGTAAAGCTGTCAAAAGAGAATTTTAAGAGCGTGGAAAAAAAGCATTGTAAAGTAGGAAGTGCAATAATGAGTTTCCTTTCAGCACACACAGAGGAAAGGGTCTTTAATCAAAGGAGACAGACTTTTTTTTTCCAAAGGATCTATTGCATTTATAACAGTAGTTGGGTTACTTCCTATATACACACACTGTAATAGTACATCAGAAGTATGCACACTCTCTACTCAGGCAATCTTGCTGGTGCCAAAGGGCACAGTCTTTGGGAACAGCACTTTACCTGAACCTGACAGAGCTCCCTATGACAAGGAGGTAGATCTGAGTTGCAGATTTGAGACCTTTCTTTTCTTTTTAATATTTTTTTGCAGTTTTCTCACCATCCTAAAAGCACGTCCTTCCAGATAACAAACGAGCACCCACTGCACCAAGTGGACCCAAGCAGTGCGACGCTCCTTGGCACAGACCACATCACCACTGAGATGAATTAATAGCAGAGCCAAGGAATAAACAGTTCGGTCTGGGCAGCAGTAAGAATCCTCCTTGTCTGCCAATTTAATGCCTAAAACCCATGAGAAGAAGAATATCCTCTGCTAACTACACACCCTGCAAGCTGGGAGAGGAGCACAGACCTCTGCCCAGGCTGGGGACGCAGCATGTGCTGTGTGCACTCAGGGATCTCATCGAATTAACCTGCTTGCTCCAACGAGAGAGGGGGGGAGTGGGAGGAAAAAGAAAAAGGCTGTCCAAAAGGGAACACAGCAGCTGAGCTGAAAGCTCTGGCCACTTATTTAAATCAGCCGTTTCAGCTAATGCAGGCCCCCAGTGCCTTCAAGCAGCTTTTTGTGTGCCCCAACAACACCTGTCTCTCTCTAATTGTGCTTCATTCATTCATTGATTCATTTATTTATTTATTTATTTATTTATTTATTTATTTACTTATTGCAAGGTAGAAGGAAGAGAGCTCGGATTACTTCCGGCATCTCTTTTCCACCAGATTCTTACAAGCCACGTGGCAGCCCAGTGCCGTTAAAAACCAGACCTCTGGTCCCCAGTTGCTTCTCTTCATTCGGAAAGGAACAAAGTTAGGTCTCTACTCTCTACCCTACAAAATGAGAAAACTAGAGGGAAACAGGAATTCACAAATATAGTTGAAATAACTGGAGCTTCTGTTAGCTCTCTAAAATACCCTCAGGTGAAAAAGGCCTGTAATAATGTTGTTGTTCCCTCCAGCACCTACCATTTCTGAGCAGAAGTTTATTATCCCCTTAATTTTTTCTCATATCTGTTTACCCTTTCGCTCGGGCGCTGCATTTTCTGCCTCACAGATGCCTAATGCATGATTGCACCTGCAAATTCAGGAGCTGCACAGTAGGAATGAAGGGCAGAAAAGTAAATAAAAACCTTTAAATTAGGACACCGGAGACACTAAAGTACCCTGTGGCAAATTCCCACCTCTGCTGCCTGCCTCTTTGAGCCATAGCCCTTATGTTCAAGTAAAACCATGGACTCAGAAGCTGGCCAAGGTATGGAGAGGAATGCAGTAAAAAAGGGCTGCCCTCACGGCAGCAGGTCTGCTTCTGCTCTCAAGTGCTCTCATGTATGGTAATATGATGGGATACACAAGTGCTCAGCTTAATTATAAACAAAAAATTATCTCCTGGAAAGCCAGACACTAATTCTTATAAATCAGGTTAAAAAAGGCTTTCACATCATCCACTCAGCCCTTTTGTCTAGAGGGAATTTCCTCTTTAATTTTTTTTTTCTCCATCTAATACTCAAACTAAAGCTGTGAAAGTCTATTCGTATTCCATCTCCTCAGCCTGTTCCCTGCTCCTCATGTCCACAGATTTTAAGGCACTGTGTTTTCAGGCAATATGTGCCTCCCCTGTTGTTGTAAGCGCTTTTACATACATCACTCCTGCATTCCTATTGCTGCCTGGCAGTCTCCAGAAGAACCTCTTTATGTCTTGCTGTTCTCTTAATCTGTCACCTCCTTCACACCTGCTCGGGCTTTTCTAACAGCTCCAGTGCATTCCCAAGGCAGATGGCTGTTAGCCAGGAATTAAACCTCAGCTAATTTCTGGGAGCGAGCTGAACAACCTGCTGCTGTGTGCCTGCATCCAGTGAGATGCCAAAGGGCTCGGCTGCCTTAGGGATTCATGGGTTTCCCACCCAACCACTTCAAATGAGTTTTAGACTGTCTCAGTTCATCGTTTCTATTAGGAAACATTTCTTCTCAGAAGGAGTGGTAACGCATCAGCACAGGCTGCCCAGGAAGGTGGGGGAATCACCGTCCCTGAAGGTGTTCCACAACCATGGTGATGTGGCACTGAGGGACATGGTCAGTGGGCATGATGGGATGGGTTGGTGGTTGGACTTGGTGATCTTAAAGCTCTCTTCCAACCTTAGCAATTCAATGATTCTATGATTCTATGATCTTCTCACTGTGGCTTTGCCAGGCCTCTAAGTGCCATTTATCAGGACAGGTAGGGATTGCAGAAGCACTGATATGACTTTTGGGGACTGTGGGACACACCTAGATGAGTCAACACTTGGCCGGGATTTTCCTTCTTGCAGCAGAGGTAGTTGCGTGGGTGCAGCTCCTTGGGAAAATCTAGTATTCCTACTGAGATTTGGAGGAAAATAATTTCTTCGCTGTCAACTCCATTCTGCTTCTCATCCAGATGCCGTGCAGAGACAGCCTTGATTTAGGACAGCTGAGCAGAAACGATATTCTCCCCTTCAAAAGATCTATGAAAACACCGCCTGATGCATCCCAGGGTACCCCCTTGATGCCGACTGCTGTTGTCAGGAGTAGATGGGGATGCGCTTGATTATTATTTATTACTTGAAGATAGCGTTATAATGCCAGGGGTGTGCATAATGATTGCTGAGAGAACATTTCCCTGGGGCTCAGCCCCATCGGATGTGCTCCATTTCCACTGCAGCCGGTGGGAGTTGAGGTGCTGAGCTGAAAGGATGCTTATTTCTGGGCAGGATTAGGCTCAGCATTACTTGAACATGACGTGATGCATAAGAAAAAGAGAAAAGTGTGGGTGCTTTGTTTTCAAAAGGTGCAGATCTGGCTTTCCTTGTTTGCCCAAAACATCTATTTAATCAAATGGTCAAAATCGATTGCAAAAACACAAAAATTGATGTGGCAAATATGATAGGCTTAGCTTGAAAATCATCTTTGTATATCTGGCTTCACAAATCTGACTCGATCCTGACAATGTATTGAATATGCTAGGATGGAGGGTTCCATCTCCAATTTCTGCCAGGAAGGACACAACACAACGGTGCCAGAGTACAAGAAGGAGTCCTCATTTTCACAGCACAAAGCACCCCAAAGCACAGCCTAGACAAGGTAGGAGGTCAACCCAACATCTTTGCACCACTGGGGACAGCCTTCAGCTTTCCTTCTAACCCCTTTTTATACTCTTTTGACTGCTACCAGTCTCTTCAGAATCCTGTTCACTCCTGGTCATCCTGGATGAAGCTTCAGGTGTGGTGGGAAGATGTTCTGCATTCTGTAGCAGCTGGGGTTGCAAAGGTGCCGGTCATCAGGAAGAACTGTAGGAAAATCTTCCATCAGTTTTAGAGTATGGAAAGCTATCTGCACCTTTAAACATGCTCCACATCTCCTTCCCAGAACGGATCTTGCATCTAAGGGAGAACATCACTCTATAAGGAATTCGGCTGCCATGCTGACGGACATGGCCTGGCAGGCTGCATGAAAGAGCTTAAAGGTTTTTTCCACTACTCTCTTCCTCATAGAACCATAGAATCACTAAAGTTGGAAAAGACCTCTATGATTACCAAGTCTAACCCCAGCCTATCCCACCATGCCCACTGACCATGTCCCTCAGTGCAACATCTCCATGCTCCTTGAATCCCTCCAGGGATGGTGACTCCACCACCTCCCTGGGCAGCCTGTGCCAGTGCCTGACCACTCTCAGAACAAATTCTTCCTAATTCTGGAATCCTAGAATCACCAAGGTTGGAAAAGACCTCCAAGATCATCCAGTCCAACCATCATAATATACAACCTGAACCTCCCCTGCCACACCTTGAGGCCAAGGATGTTTTCCTGATGTTCTTCTAAAAAAAGGGTACTGAAATTCTACTCAAGAAATAGAAAGGGATAGTAAATCCAGTTCAGCACAATCTGAGCTGAGCTTTTTACCTCACTTTCAAAAGCTGAAATTCTCCCTTAATAAATAAATCTTCATACTGCAACCATTTTGCAACGTGTAAGCTCAGCTTCCCACTGGACTTTTCTCCTCACCTTCTTTCACCTGTTCCTTCTCCTATGGCTGAAGTAAACTTGGCAAAACCGAGCTGCCCTCCTTTTAGCATCTATGTGGTAACTAACACGAGGTGCAAACCAAGATAAGACATTTGGATGTTTTCGCATGTGTTGTGTTGAGACAAAGCATGCAGAGGCAGAAGGGAGATTTACAATGCCCACTGACCTGCTAACACACATTAAAATCGCTTATCTTCACATGGAATTTTTTTCCCCACTTATCCTGAATTAGCCAACATGGAGTAAAACAGCATTTTTTATATATTTTTTTTCTTTGGAGCAAGGCTCCCTGGCTTGTGGAAAGGGATTCTCTTTTCTATTAGTTAGCTGGGAGGTTTATGTCATTGGCAGAAGCCCAGCAGAATGCACTGAGACATCCTCAAAGATCCCATGAGAGCATTTGCTTTGAGGAACTGGAAGGAAACCAGTCAGAAACCCGCTCTGAGGTAATAATGCTCTGCTGTAACCTGTGGATTTTCAATATCTCACAGAGAGCACTAATAAATTCACTCACAATATGCTTCTCCAAGTGATGAGCTATATTATTTTTACTCTATCTTGGCTGTATTTCTGTCATTCTGTTCCCATGTGCTTTTCCAAACAGAAACTAGATGAAATCCGCATGTTTTTAAGACACTATCCAAAGAATACAAATTGGACTTCAGTGCTGTCTTGGAGCAGCTCATTACAGCAGGTTGTGTAATTACTGTTAAAGCAAACAGAAATCACCTTGCTAATCAACAGGGAAAACAGATGCAAAAAAACCAAACCAAAACAAAAACAATTAAAATAATCATAAGCTGTCAATATTTACTTCACACAGCAAGTTTTTAATTGTCACTTAAAGACAATCCAACACAAGGGCATAATTTAATTCAATTCAATTCTCAGCTAGGGATAGAAAGACTGTTAAGCTTATTCATCTCAAACCCAATGATTATTAGCTGTTCTTTAACTCATCTGGCAGTGAAGTATTCTAAGTAGAAGTCTTAGAGCAAGAGCTTTCCAGGAAACTATCCTGGAAAATGTCTATATTTTTTTAATCCTTCAGTGAGAATGAGGGTGTATTTAATGACTGAACATTCATGAGCAGTTCTTAGACAAGCAGACAGGAAATTTGGCAGCAAACAGGAAATTTGCAATGCGCTCAATGGGGAGTACAGATCTCCAAGCGCAAACTCAGCAGTGTCAGGCAAACACCAGAAACACTTTCTGTTATAACCTTCACAGCAAGCAATTGCTTTAGGAAAGATCTTTCCCAAGTATCAGATCTTGAAAGATGTGATAATCTCAGGAAGAATTTGTGGGGAAATGTTCACCTCCCCTCACCCCTGAAGCCAGTAAGCAACGACCAGGTTCTTTTAAACCTCGATTGGAACTAACTCTTGGTCAATTAAATTGAAGCCAAAAGCTGCAATGGAGACGACAGATTTGCGATAATGGACTTTTGTAGAGAGATGACATTGGTGCCCGCTTAAGAGGATTTTTCTGTGTATGCCACAGGCCATGAAACCTGCATGTGGCTTTTTTTCGGAGTACTACTACCAATGAGTTAGGGCTGTTACGTCCTGTTTCTGAGAGAGTTTTCTATCAAAGGCTTCTGCAGGGTCTGTCCCCTCCTCTCTAGTCTGGAAAGAACGGAATGGAATGGAATGGAATAGAATAGAATAGAATAGAATAGAATAGAATAGAATACAATACAATACAATACAATACAATACAATACAATACAATACAATACAATACAATACAATACAATCCTATCCTTACGGTTAGAATAGATCAGTAAGATCATCTAGTCTAACTATCAACCCAAGAAGCTGCTGATTGCAACACCTCAACTCTCCAAATGATGCTGAACTTTCTCTCAATGACCACTGCAATGGCATCAGCTGTAGCTCAGAATTAATTAGTTGAAGCTTGAACTCAATAAGTTCGAGATAATATTTAAAGGGCAGAGGAAACAAGTGGAAGTGACACCAAACATGACGCCAGCGTGCACAACTGGTGGAGTTTATCCGCTCCCTGTTCTAAATCCTGACTGTCCCTTCCTGCTGGAGGACATGCCTGGTGGAGAGCAGTTTTCATAAACATTTGGTCTGAATGCCATGCGCCTTCATCTCTGGCCCTGTTTGTACTCCTTGTTTAATCTGCTTAGCATGAAGAGGTTTTGACTGTATGAATGCTCGGAAAATATCTATTCTTTGTGAAAATATTTGCCTGTGCAGCCTAGCAAAGAGGCCTGTGCGTAAACACCGTTCCTGATGTCTGTCTACACATCAGACACTCTGCAGTCTCTGATTTTTTGTCATTTGAAAATAGCTGTGACTTACACTCCTCATCACTCCAATCTGTGTGCATAGGAAAGTTATATTTGTAGAAGTGAGTTACTTTTAGGAGTGTACTTGCTTTTTGCAGGGAGGTATCCTATAGATGTACATTGTTCAGTATATCCAAAATTTGAAAGATGTTTAAGGCATCTCTCCCAGGTGCCCTAAACGGAAATAAGCCTCTATTTGTGATTAAATTATTCCTTTCTCCCTTCCTCCCAAAGAAATCCATTGCAGCATCGCTGATACAACTTAATTGTACTGTGTTGCATTTAAAAGCAGTCTCTGCTTTGCTACACTAGCACACTTCTTTGAGATGCAGAGGCCCACTGTCAGGGGTCATCCTTTAGGGACTGTACCCCTAGCAAAAACAGCCCTCAGTCTGCAGATTACTGTGATGTTCAGGCTCTGCAAGACACAATTTTCTTTGGTAATCCACAACTGTGGGACAGGGCCTTTGCTGCTCCACAGGCCCAAATCGGAGTCGAAGGTCTTTCACTCAGCAGGGTAAGTATGAGGAAAAAATAATTCTTCAGCAACGTGCTTACAGCTCCTCTGGGTTCACTTCCCATTTAGAAATAGTGAATGCTTGCAAATTTTGAGATTGTTTTATGAATTATTCACAGCAGAGAAAGGGCTCTGAGTTGCATTTGTACAATGAGAAAACACAGATGATAGATGGTTTCCCATGTCCAAAGAAAAATCAACCACTGCAGCTTGAATTTTGAATACTGATACCAAATTACTAATGAATAATTTGCGGATCAGGAATTTTTAAGTGAATAATTCTAAGCAAATAAATTTGAGAAAATCAGACAAGTGGTTCATCTGCTTCATTTGGAGGAGCTAATTCACCCATTCACTCCCTTCTGCAGCTCAGTTGCAGTGATTTGGTTCTCAAAGGACCAAAAAGAAAATGTAAATGCAAGTAAAAAGTGTGCTGTAAAAATGTTACTCTGCCAACTCTGTGGCAGAGTACGTGAGTAATACGGTAGAAGAGCATCTGTTAAACCTGCTACAAGTACAGTACTAGTTCTCATAATCTGTGCTGGCAAATGACTGTGAAGGAAACGTCAGGACATGGGGAAAAGCTTTTTTAATTCAGAATGCTGAAGGACAAACAATGTTGTAGGGTCGAGGAAGTAACGAAACCAACCCAACGGTGGGACAACTTTTGAGCTAGCTTAGGGAGCCTGTGAAAACAGTATTTGCATGTGGGTTAAGAAAATAAAAAAGTCAGGGCAGTGGGTGTCCCAGGGGGCTGTGGTTATACTCCTAGCACTAGTTAATGTAATAGATAATGCAGCAGAGCACCAAATTGCTTTCGTGAATTCAACATGCAAACAATTATTCCTGTCAGGGAGACCCCCTCCTTACAGATGTGACACTACTGAGCTCTCATCTAGCCCCTACTAATCCCCAGAAGCTCACGATGAACATGAGCTCCAAAATCCTGGAAACCCGTACAACATTACGTGAGTCTTAGTAGTCGTACTATGAAGACGGAGAAATCACAGAAGAAAAGCTATGTCACTTGACCTAAACCAGAGTAAGCACAGTTTTCAGGATTGGGCTATAAATTAGGAACTGGTGGTTTCCAATTTTGTGGTTAGATAATTAAACCAGGCCTTCCTCTTCTACTGAAGCTAATCTGTGAAAAATAAGTGCCTTCCATTTAAGAGGTTTCCAAGCATGTATGCGAAGAGGAATTTATGACTTACAATTTATGTAAAGAACTTCCTTTTCATAAATCAATTTATTAAAGCCCTGGAGAAGCTTCCAAAGGCTCTGATCCAGTAGTGCACTTAGACATGCCCATAACTTCAAACCAGTAAATCATCTCATTGAAGTGCTTTTCTGGAATAGTGCCAAAGACAGAGCAGCTTTCCCTGGAGTCGAGGTTCAGACTTAAAATGGGGGGGGGGAGGGGGGAAATAATTTATCAGAAGTTTAATAAGTTGCAATCATGGTATAGCTCTGCCAGCCTTCCATATTAATACCTCAAGCTCATAAGAAATGGCATGAGGGAGATAATTGCCTCTATTGATACTCTGTGATGAGACATTAAACTTATTGTGGAGGATGCAGTGTTTCTGGTCTTCCTTATATTGAGTAGATTCCACATCCAGGCATTGTGAAACTTCAGGTTTTGTGTGCTAACAACATCTGTTGCTCTTCTGCATAGATGTCTCGACAACTTTGGAGAGAACCTTGCTAGTTCTAGCAACTTCCTTGGGTAATGAGCCCCCAGCTATTCCTGGTTTTAAAGATTGTCTTCTCAGGAGAACTAAGCACTGTAGTATTTCAAGATCTTAGAGTATGTTTGATGGTTTTGTAATAGTGAAATTACTTTGATGGGAGCATTATTCACACCTGCCTCTGGACTTCCTCACTTGTAAAGGAGACCAGAAAAGAATGTTACTCACATTAGCAGGGTAACACCTCTGACAACAACACAGAGTTTGTTGGGCATGCTGTGTCCTGGGCATGCACGGTCACATAGTAAGGCTGGTGACCTCCTTCTACATTCACCAAAGGTTGTTACTCAGAGTCAGAGTGACAGCTTTCATTTTGCTGATGCAAAGCTGCCAGACTTAAAGTCCATCCTTCTGCACCATAAAATCACAACACAAGAAGCAGCATAGTTCCAAAACGATACTTACATCGACAATGAGGAAGTCAAGCCAGCACCAGGCATTGGTGAAATACTTCTTGAAGCCGTAAGCCACCCATTTCAGGAGCATTTCCAAGACAAAGATGTAAGTGAATATTTTGTCAGCATATTCCAGCATGGTTTTTATGTTTTTTCGATCTTCAAGGTAAATATCTTCAAAAGCCTGGAATTGCAAAATATTGATTAAAAGCTTCTGCTGAACGATGTCGGAAAGCATCAGTGCTGCACTGCAAGTCTGTAGTATCATTTGATGAGACATCATGTACTGACAATGATTTCTTATCTGGTTTAATGTTACCACCAGAATAAGTGCGCAGACATGGATAGGACTGATCCTGACCTAATAGGCAGAATCTGACCCTTACATTTAGTCAGACATATCTTGCTGCTAATGATGACAAATTAGGTTATTAACATACTTACGCCAGTGTTACAGAGCACAGAGTTCCCTGGCTTCTGTTCAGCCATCACATTTCAGGTAGCTACAACTGTCTGCCTCGAGAAACACTCATTATTATTCACTTAACAGAGCAATTATGTTTTAAAGGTCAAGGTATCTATCTACCCATCTCATCTGTCCAACTAAGCTTGTGCAGGGCATCATCAAAAGGCATTCAGTGCCTGCACCAAGTACAAGCAACTTAATAACCCTTTTAAAATATTTATGATATGAAACAATGTGCCTACTAAAATCAAACAAGTAAAGTCATCCCACAATAAACAAGCAATAATCTCATAATGCCATAATATAGGATCGTGGTGTCAAGGACGCACATAGAGGGCTTGCTTGGGAGCTGCTTCTCCTGTTGACCAAGTGGCCATTGTTACCCAAACTGCCTCCGTGTCCCTCCAGCCTGGAAGCCCCAAGCTTTGATATGTTCCTTTTGTCCCATTGTGTGACCTGGAGCACTTGGCAGCAAGTAAGCACAGTGTTATTTGAGAGGGCCTGTGCTAACCATCTTCATTATCTGCATTTACATATTTCAAGATCTGTCGTTGCTTTCTGAGGAACTTCCAAAAGTTAGCAAACATGCAGCGCCTGCAGATACAAGAAGTGTGCTACTTGTCACTCCGACGATCACACTGGTCTTTTGCCTGCCAGGAAACAGTAATTAAACTGACAAGACAGCTCTGGCAGCCTGAGCCAACGCTTGTCCATTTGTCCCCACACTTCAGGGTGACGTTTTCACCGCGACTCAATCTCCTATCTTGCCTTCAAGAATGATATTTCAAGGGTGTGAAAGAGCTGCTGGAGAAAGCCACAGAAAACAATGCACAGAGAGATGGGAGTTTATCACTTCTGGTAGGGGCTCAATCACTTTGTCAGATGACTTGCTGTACTTTGCAATTACCACAAAAATAACAACAAACTATTTAAAGTGATTTCCTCCTCTCCCTCCTGCCTTTGCTCTCCTTGTTTTCTACCAACTTATCAGAAAGTACATAGTGTTTGGTCTACCAAAAGCACACGGTGAGCCAGGAAGAAGCTTAAAAAGTGGTGAGGAATATGCAAACTGAATGCCCCAGGTGCCCTGTACTCCCGCACAAGCTATGGACATCATACAAAAGACCAAACTAAACATTAAGTGTTGTTTATTCTGTCTTGCTTTGTGCATTAAAAAAGAATTAAACATGATACCTGCAGTGTTTCCCACAATTACAGTTAGAACACAGACTCCCAATTTGAGTGTTTATGGCTTAAATGCACAAGAAAGGTTTTCAGATCTTTTGCAATAAGCTGCAGATGTATCCTCATGATATGACCACCATTTACAAGTAGAAGAGAATCACAGAGATGTTAAGGTTGGAAAAGATCTCTAAGATCATTGAGTCCAACCATCAACCCATCCCCACCACGCCCACTACACCATATTCCTTTAATCTCCCTTAAGAACTCTGTGTGTTGCAAGGACGTGGCCAGATGAGCTCAATTTTTGGAAGAGCTCCCCCAGAAATGCAGAAGAAAAGATGTGTGTGTTTCCCCTGACATCTCCAACCCAAATGCTGAAAGTGCAGTGCTGATCTGTTAAAGCACAGTGCTGGCATGTGAGAAGGTACAGTGGAATTTGCCCTTATGCAGAAGTGTAATGAGTAAATTCAAAATCACACACACACACAAAAGTATGCAATGAAAAGTAAATAAGATTTGTATTGCAGACTTCAGGATCTAAGGGACTTTTAATTACATATGTAAGGAAGTGCATTTCTTTGAAGTATATTACAGCAAGTGACATGCCCCCTTTAAAATGCATTAAAAAATTAACACACTGATCCTCAAGCTGGTGCAAAAACTGTCAGAACCCATTGATTTCAGCAAAGCTATGACAATTTTCAGCAGCCTCATATCCACAGAAGTTTTTCAGCCTTTTGCTTTTCATAATAAAAGGAAATCCCCTGGGAGAAATTTCGGCCCATCCCCAGTGGACCCGAAGAACGGTCTATCTCTTTCCCTTTTGCATCAACATTTATATACTCCCATCTTCTTCTCTCCCTGCAGAGACTTTCTTTAAACTACATAAGCCCAGTTCTTCTGCGTTTTCCTCTTTCTTTTTAGGCCACTGATAATTTGCGTTGCCCTCCTCTGGAGTTTCTTCAATTAGCCCACGTCTTTCCCAAAGTGCAGTGCCCAGAGCTGCAGCCTATGCTCCAGCTGAGGCCTCCTTGATGCCAACTGGAGTGGAAGAACATGCTTATTTACACAGCCCAGTGGGGTGTTCGGCTTTTGTGCGGTGCTGTGATGTAGTTTATTCTGTTTACTGCCTGCTTTCTCTCCAGCGCCTTTTAGTAAATTTGCTACCTTACCAGTCATGCTACATTTTGTCTTTCTGCCCTTGATTATCCCTGGTGAGGTGGAGCATGCGCCATTCTAAGTAGGCTTTCATCTTAGATACTGAAGGCAGATTCATCCATTTGGCAGAAGGTAATCCCAGCCTTCAGAAAAACAAGCAAATTTAGCAGGTGTATTTCTTACTCTTTCACTGAGGAGAACATCAAGGACTGCTGGACTAAATTCCAGAGTACTTTTGATATACCCCTTTGCTGTACGACCAGCTAGAAACCTGGGAGAAATCCTACCAATTTCAGGGATGTTCCTGACCCATGTATATCATAGAATGGCTTGGGTTGGAAGGGATCTCAAAGATCATCCAGTTCCAACCCTCTGCCATAGTTGCCAACCATTAAATCAGGCACCATCAGCCAAACTCTCAGAAACTGCCACTGGTTGTCACTATCATAACAAGCCCAGGGCTGGTAATACAGAGCAGATAATCCCAGCACCCAGTGGGATCTCAGCCGGAGAGGATCCTTTATCGGACTCATGAGCAATGACCAACCAGTCTCCATGAGTGCACGTTCATTTGGCTGCAAGTAGGAGACATCTGGGCAGGGAAGGTATGGTGGGTTAAGCTAAGCTGTGTTCAGAACGTGATAGGCATCCACTACCTCTGTCAGCAGTTCACTGATTCATGGTCATTGCATCTTTTCCTTCACTGGTCAGAAAATATGATATAAAAAAAGAAAGAAAAAGGTACCCCTAGAGCAAAATGCAAGTCTTCAGATGGGAACTACCAGTGAGCAGCTATAGGACACTGAAGTGGTAATTCTGGGCTACCTCTTCATGCAGACTTCCTTAAAGATGCCCTTTTCAAAACCTATGCACATCATAATTCCATGTTATAACACAAGTAAGTTCCTCATTATATGGAAAAGGCAGATGAAATCAGAAAAGCAGAAAGCCTGTTTTACTCCCAAATATACTTTGCTTTGAGAAATACGCAGTGAGGTTTCCTAAGATCGCCTAATTTAAGAACATCTCTTAGATCCATGTCTGCTTTCAACTAACAAGGAAATCCTGATACACTTACCAGGGCTCCACTGCTCAGCAAGATCATGAATATGATGAAAGTTTCAAACCAGTTGTGTTCAACAATCCTGTAGCAAGTTTTTCGGAGCCTCCACCAAATTTTGCCTGGAAATTTTGAGATGTCCACGGAACAGCATGGGAAGAATCGCACACAAACTGAAAAGGAGAAAAACAATAACAAAGCAACTGTTAAAAAAAAACTATTTAATTCCTAAATCTGCAATAAGTACATGCTAAACAGGATTACTTCTAGCACAACCTACTGCATGGAGTCTTTCCTTCCTTGTTCTTCTCTTTCCCTTCTGCTTTGCCTTCTATTTTCCTGCTTCACTCCCCTATCCAAAAATATTCAAAGACACCTGAAACTTGCTCCAGTGGTTTTCTCCTAGTGATTTTTGTGATCTAGAATATTTCAATCATGAGTCACCACTGTCCCAGGTCAATCATTAGCCTAGCTCAGGCAGCCCCGCTGATCAGGTTTAATGACTCCAGCAGGGTATTACCAATAATTTCCACATCTTTCTGAATGTAGAAGAGACGTTTTCTTGGTATTACAGTACCATTAGATTTGCTGATTAAAAGCAGCAACCTGATGAAAAGGAGATGAGGGGAGAAGGCACTGCGGCAAGGCAAATGGGACAAATGTGCTGAAGAGACTTAGGAAAAGCAAGAGCAGATTTTGGTTCTTGTGGTCTCTCATGAGCTTATTCAAGGCACCAGGACAATTTTGTAAAGGTATTTAGGTGGCTAAATACCCTCTGAATTCAGCAGAAATTTAGATGTCCAGCCTGTGTCCACAGCAAGTTCCCTACCGGCACTTATAGCACTGTCTGACCTTACTGAGATGTTGCAATGACAAATATTTTGTGATGGCTAAAAGCATGGTGGTAATGGGGACCATAGAAGGATCTCTGCTGGCAAAATTTTGCCCAATTTTAGTCTTCTTAGCAGAATTACATTGTCATAGCAGAAGAATATTTTTGTTGGTAGTGGACAGATCCATCTGTCCCATTTAAAAACACACTATGTTCATTGCCTTGTGCTGGGTAAGAACTTAAAACTATGATGAGAAGACACCTTGGTAGCCAGGAATTGCCCTTTTCCAGGCTGGCCCTTCAGCCTTATGTCAGATAATTTGACTCCCGTCCTCTGTGGAGCCAGGAGTTAGATATGATAATCCTTATGGATCCCCTCCAACTCAGGATATTCTATGATTCTGTGATTCTAAGTGTATTTAGGATAAGTGTAAGTGTATTTACGATATTTGCTGATGAGAACTACACCTGGAAACTAATTTATTTCAAAAAAAAAAAAAAAAAAAAAAAGCTTTACACTCTGCCTTTAATCTGTGTGTTGTACAGAAAGAGACTTTGTTATGGATCTTTATAGTCCCACCAGGAGAAAATAAATCACAGGCTGACTGCTCCCTTAGCTGAAAGGTGGCCAAGGTCACCGACACGTCTTGAGGCATCCAACAACTGCTCAGAAGTGACAAGAGAGAACATCTCACTATGGTGATGTAACGCAATGTTATTGCAAGTAGAAATAATATTTAGTCAAGGAATGTGGGGAAGGAAAGAGAGCGAGTGCCGAGGATACACAGAAGGCAGATGCTGCTAATTCAAGGTGGCATAACTGAGGCACTTGAGCTGCTTGTGATTTGCAAGGAGATCAAGTACGAGTCTTGGGATGCCGCGATTCCCATGCAGCTGGAAGTGGGGCTGTGCTGGCAGCAGGCTCTGCCAGGAGGAAGCAAGCTGCTAAGTCTGCTGCGCTCCTTCTGTAAGTTTATATGAGCCTAGATCCTTGCTATGGGGCAGCAGAGGTGCAGAACGTCACTATGACATTTCATACATGAACCACTCCCAGAGTTCCCTTTTATGCCTCCTCTCTGAGATGTTTGGTAGGTGTAGGTTCTTGTCTGTATGAGGTTTCTGTATGGGACTAACAGCACAGGAAACCATTAATGCAAGGGTAACATGACAGCAAGGCAAGTAACTACCTGTCCTCTACATATTTCCATCATACAGACCCACGCTATTTCTCAGTTTACCACTGTATTCTGGAATTTAGAGAAATTCTGGGCTCAGCTGAAATACATTAAGCTAAACAAACTGCTTGAGAAGATCATAATGCTAGAAGTACAAGTGGAAGGACTGGCTCTCTGTCTCTGTGGTCAGGTACCACTCCAGCAAAGGAAAGTTTTATCCTTCACTTCAATCCTAAAAACCAGAGATCTGTGGCAAGGGATAAAAAGGTATCACGCTAGTCAGCACTTTTTCCTAAAACCTGTACAGAGATACTAAACTGTGTGATTTGGGTCCTTCTTAGGTACATGGAACAGAATTCAGGCATGCAGTGCTATATGGTACCAGGAGCCCTAACACACTTCTACGGCAGCTCTGCTTGGAAATGGCCATGCCTGTACATAATATGCCCACCAGCATGTAATGACACAGGGGGTTATTAGGTGCATCTCTCAGCAAGAAAACTCATACACTATTTCTCCTCTTTCTGTTAGTCTCTTAGATGAAGGCCTCAGCTCAGCTAGATGGGCTCAGGAGGCAGCTCTGGGAAGGGACAGGTTCTTCCAGCAATTGGCTCTCCCACTGTAAGATGCTGGATGAATCATTCCCTGGAGGAGTCTGCTCCGCACAGGGAGTCGACATGATTACCTGAGCCCAGGCACAGCTAAAATTAGGGAACCATCTTCCAAGTAAATACTAATGAGCAGGGCATCATAAGATCTGAAGTTATTTCAATTGTGATGGAAAATGCTTATAAAATGGTAAAAACAGGCTATTTCTGACTCAGTCAGCTTCCATCTGATCATCTACAGGTACAGAGAGGTATTTTTAAAGACAGAAAGGCAGCGAGGACCACTAATCTTTTTTTTTATTTTTATGCTCTTTGATGGCTTTCATGCAATTCTGCTCTGAAAAAAAAATCCTACTTACTGACAGTAATACCTTGAAAAATCCAAAATAGCCTCTCAGATGAGTCAGCCCAAAATCACAGCGCTATTAAATCCCATGCTTTTGATTGGGCCCAATTCAGAAATGTTTAGACCAGATTCTGATACAATTACTAATGTCAAGTAGCACTTCCATGAATTATCAAGCTGGTTGCAATTCGGATGAAATGTTATTTTTAACTACTCATAAATCAAACAGAAAAGAAAGGAAGCTGAGAGAAAAAATAATAACAACTAATAAAGAACAGACCACAAATAAGTATTTTAATGAGCAAAGTTCTATTCCTATTTTGGACTTTCTAAATTTCCCTCAGTGTCTGCTCTTTAAAACATGCACTTTTCGGGACTCTCTAGTAATGCTGGCAGCCTACTGCTTGGTGACCATGACCCAAGCTTAAATGCTGAATTACAAGCTTTACATAACATGACAAAAAGGTATACCTGACATCAGTCAGCATTCCAAGAGTTGTTTTTTCCCCCCAGTTTCTGTGAAATCAGAATAACATAAACATCCCAGTGTGTCCTAGGCACGATCTGGTGAGGAGCTAAGCAACCATAACTCCGACTGACTTCTACAAAGCAGGTGGTCAACAGGCCCAGCGTCAGGTCTGGAAAGTTATTTGCTTGATCCACATGGACACCACCACTCATCAACACCCTTTAACACAACAAGTGTCACGAATAAACCCTTTGGTGTTTCTTATAACAGCACTACCCATGCTGCCTGTTCTCATAGATCTGTGCTATCCCCCTAAAACCAATGCTATTAAGGAATCGGTTGCGTGGAAGCCAAATAACTTATCATTTATTCAGGACTTCGTTTTGCCCTCCTAATGCCTACTGGGCTGTGTGCTTTTTGAGAGCAAACTGACTCATTTCCATCACGGAACTTCGGACAGTAGGTTATTGCTCAACAGAAACACAGAACAGCAGAAAAAAGTCCTGCACAAAAGGTTGAGATTTTTGATAGCAAATCAGTGAAGCTGCACTAGTGGTCAACCTGCCCAAGGAGAACAGTTGTTTTCAACTCTTATTTCTACATTACAGTCCATTTCTCACTAAACAGAGGTACATTTATCAAAAAACCTTTCCAAGAAATATTTCCAAATGCATCGGCTGACTGTGGTATTTTTTCTTCGTTTGCTTTTCATAAAAAGGAATTGCTCCCTTCAGTCACTGTGGTATCCTATGGCACAACCACAAACTGCAGGTTAAAATGAGTCCTATCCTGAAGTTTCCACTGTAGGTGTGACAGAGAAAACTCTTACTTAAGCATCTGCCACAACAATGACAAACTACAAACTAACCCCAAAAATTAATTTATAATTTAATTTAATTTACAATTTACAATGGATCTTGTGTAACTGCTCATTTTGCCTTTGGTTCTGCACTCACATTTCCTAACCTGCTGCATTATAATCATGGAGCTGTTAGACATGATTACATTACCTTTCTGAACTAGGAGAAAAATCACCTTGTAAACATGGGAGCTAAATTGCAAAAACTTCTGCAAACACAATGGCTTCATGTTTATAAGCAAAGCCTTTACAAATCCACTGCTTGTTCATACTAATATTTACCTTTAGTTTTTGCATAAAAATGGTAACATATTTTGGCCAGGTTGGGCTGACCTGATTCTTCTTGTTAACCCTGGAAGACCAATTAATTTATTTTATACTGTGGAGCAGTGTGACTGGTACTTTTTGTACACAATAATTTGCAGCTACCTTTCCACAGAAGATCCCAATTGTTGGGACATTCATTTTTAGAACAAAACAATATTTTGCTTACCTTTGAATGCTGCTTTCAACATTGCTTGGTTTGACACAGGGAAAATATAGCTTCCTTAGCATTAATTCAAACCAGCAGCTATTCATAACTCAGTTTTAATGCATGTACCTGCCAAGCTAGTTTTCTAATGACCAGCCTGGCTAGCAGCGCATGCTCAAGCAAAATAATAGCATATCCTTCCTGGCTTGGAGGGAAAACAACTCTACAGACCCTCCTGTCTACCCCCTTTCTCATCCTCTGGTCCCATTGACCCACATGGCTAGGTTGTATGCTGTGCTAGCGCTAACACACAAGAGATTTGTTAACACTGCCACCAGCATTTGGGTACCTGAGACACAGATGGAGATTTGAGTTACTTCCCATGGAATACAAAGGATAGCTTCTAACAAAGCCAAAGTCTATTGAGTGTTTTCACTTTCCCAAGGGCTTTACAAGGATACATTGCTTGTTTATCCGCCTCTACTCACCTTCAAACATATCCTCTTAAGAGGTCACTGCAACTAATGTTGTGATGTCTTGAGGCAAAGGCAGTGGGCATCCTGGTCTGCACTGAAGTGAGCCCTGCTTTAAGCACAGGGTTGGGCGAGTTGAAATCTACAGGTCCTGCCCGACCCAACTTACTGGTTCTGCACAAGTGATGGGATTGTAAGTGTCTTCCGATGTCTGAGAACTGTATACAGCAAAGTAATAGCATGTCCTTTCTGGCTGAAAAATACACTGTATCTCGGGTATTAGGGCTAGAGAAAAGAGACACCTTCAAACCTGTCTTTGTTCCATGATTTGTTTTCTAGGATGACACTTAACGTGTTTTGTTGGGCTTGGTTTAGTTTTATTTAGCTTTCAAACCTCATCTGCAGGCAGAGCCTGTAGCTCAGCTGAGATAACTTGTTCAGTTTTGTGCTCTGTTGGAGCTCCCCTTTGCATCTGTATTCCCCAGCAGCCGCTAACTGCCACTGGGGAGGGCGTGACGCCAATCCCACCATTAACAAGAACAACTCCACTATTAACCAGCATAACTTCACTTTAGTGCGTGACATTTTCCGGCTGCGATAATCGCTCCTACGCAGTCACATGAAAAATCTGGTTGTGGGCACCCCGTGTGTCACGAGTTGCAATTGGACGCGTGTTGATCAAGGTAGCTCATTCTCGCACAACCATCTGATGATACGCCTTTGCCAGCGGGCCTCGCCCGGGGAATTACGCTCGAGGACTCAGTGAAAACTTTCTCCTATTAGGGTCTGGGACAGAGGACTGTGCTGGGGTCAGGGGCTCTGTTTGAACAACCTTCTTTGAGGCACAGAAGATAATGCCCAAACAGATAGCAATTTTTGATGCAGAGAATGCATACCAACGGAGGCAACAGCACTGGAGTGTTGCAAGGCATCTGGAGGGAAAAATACCTAAATAGCTGGCGTTGCCTAGATGTTGCTTTCTCATCAACTGACAACAAGAACGATCTCTCCATTTCTATCAGTTTTTTCCCGGCAATACTTGCTGGCTGCCAGAGCTGTGACCCTACCTTGGCTTCACATTTCCTGACCCAAGAATATTCCCAGTTCACCCTAATCACAGCTATTTTGAGATGATAACGAATTAACAAGTCTCCCCAAGAAGAAACGGCCCATGGCTAATCTGGTTCACCTTACTCCGGGAAAACTCTGACCTCAGCAAACTTTCAGCAACTATTTCCAGAACATGCACTATCTTTATTGCCCTTATTGCCTTATCTGAAAAAGGGGGCTGAATTTGGAACATATTTGTTCAGGGCACAACCTGTGCTGAATGTGTTTAGAAATGTCATAGTTTGCATTTAGACAGCTGATGAGCTAACATGGCAAGAAATTAACTCTCCCTCTCAACCAGCTTCATCTCACCTAATCTTCAATCATAAATGTTAGGTGGCCATTCTCCCACATACACCAAATGCCATATCTCCTTATTAGAAGACAGCAATAGCAAGACTAGATAAAATTGCCTGCTTGTTTTTCAATAATTCCATTTTAGTACTTAATAACAGTGTCATACATTATCTCGATAGACTGTTTTTGTTTCGTTGCATTTTGTTTTACCTAGACTGAAATGATAGCTGCATAAGACCAAATCAAAATAGTAACTTTGAGGAAAGATACTGGAAGGCATTTAAAACAACAAGATTGTGGGAAAATACTTTGATTCCTTCCATAAATACAAATTCTAATGTCACTGCAGCAAGAGTCAGTTGGACATTCAGTTTATGACTCTTCGACTTGAAATTCGACAAGGGAACATTCATGTGCAAATTCATGCATTTTTGTCAAATTCAAATCACATCTAGCCTACACAGTAGCCTCTGAAAAAATCTGCATGGACACGTGCTGCCTGGAAAACAGAGCAGATGTGCTGGGGACGATGCTGCCTGCAACTGCCTCCCCAGTGCCCCCATCCACCACACACGCGATGAAGGGCTGGGAGCAGGTTCTGTTTCAGTTCCCACTCAGTGCTCAAGGCTCAGCTGGCTGTAGCCTGGGAGAAGATGAGGACACCCTGACTTGAACAAAGGCTGGTGAGGAATGAGGAGAGATGGGGAATAAAAGGAAAAAGGAAGGAGCAGTGATGCTGTGCTCAGGGGGAAGGGAGAAGGAGCCAGAAGGGTGGATGTCACAGAGTCAATAGAATACCCCAAGTTGGAAGGCACCCGCAAGGATCATCAGGTCCAACTCCTGGATTTGACCCAGAGTAAGACTGGGCTTTGGCCCATCTCTTGATTTCCATATTTCTCTGTGGCCAGAATGACAGCTAGGCTGCAAAACTAGATTAATGCTTCCAATGATCCATCCAGAAGAGGACTGCTTGCCACTGCTACCCCACATTCCATTGACACAGATTTCCAACAGATTAGTTGGGTACTGGTGAGAGAATGCATGATGGAGATTCAGGCAGGTCTGGCCATTGTAAGAAAGAGAAAATGACAGAGTGCAACTGCTCTGGGAATGAACCAGGCCTGTGCATTGAAGGAAGCAATGGGCTGTGTGATTCCCATTTTATTTGTTTCAAAAACTGGCAATTGATCATGGCCAATCACAGTTTCAGCATTTATAAACTGCCTGGCATTTGACTAGCACCAGTCTTATAATACAAATTTGTGCAATTTAATATAATTTCTCATTTTGCAGTGCATAATATAGTTTGCTGCTCGCTAGCCTCAGTAAGAAATATATAGTGAAAGAACAAAAACACCAGATCTAATCTTTAAATATTATTGTCCAGGCCAGAACAGTTACAGCACAGCACCATGCTTTCTTCAGTCAACTGCATTAATTTTTGGCTACTGCTTTTAAGCAGAGCTGCCAAAAAAATGTTTAGATCCTAGGGACATTTGTAAGCCCTGCAGGGCTCCCTTACCTCATTCAATCATCTTCCTCACACATACAGAGATGCACATTTTTGCTGACTTCAGGGGCATTCATATACCCAGTAAAACATCTCTGTCTGGTCCCATCTGAGCAGCTCTGTTTTTATTTATAATAACCCTTGAATTTTGAAGGAAATATTCAGCTAACCCTATTTTTCCTAACCCAGATTTAAAGGGATACAAGAAATTTTACTGAGATAACATTTGGAATAGAACTCACTCAGAGAAGAAATAACTTGGAATGTTATTTTTCTTACAGCCTTAATTAAAAATATAACTTTTCATGCAGCAGGGTTTTAAGTCTGTGTTTTGGTGTAGGACGGTGTTAAAAATAATAAAATACTAGCTTATTAAAAGTAGTAATGTGAATGTGAATTGTTATCCAAGGTAATTAAGTAAAATACCCTATACATAACACATCCCATGTCAGATGGAAGCTACTGGATATGCTACTCTTTACACCTTTTAAAATAAGTGGAAGAAAGTCCCTGGGACTCATGATCTCTGCAGACAGTTTCTATTAACTGCCCTGTATACATGTCAGTAATAGAAACATCCTTAATCTCGTTAGTTCTCTACCCAGTTGGATCATACAGATATTTTGGAAGGCAAAGTCCTCAATGGCTGAGTTAGAAATATCAACTTTTTTTAATAAAATAACTCCATAGAACAAAATACGATGAAAAAAATGCCTAGCACATTAGAAGCTACACAGGAACTTTGAGTTTGCTTGTGGCTTATCTCACTTTGGAAATCCAAAGTCTAATGTTAAAATTAAAATTAATTAAAAAAGTAATTTTGGAGCACGACATATCTAAGAAATGAAGTGCATCCAGCGAAATCCTACTGCAGGCAGTCAGAGTAACTTGGTGTGAACATGGAGACACATTTGATAAGAGAACAGGAGGGTTCTCATCTCAGCATTGCAATGAAACACGCAGGCCCTTACCTTCAGGGAAGCAATCTTCAGGCTCCATCAGCTCCTCAGCAAACTCAGGGATCTGCTCCAGCAGTTCTGCAGGATTTGTCAAATCCACTGTGCTGCCTTCAGAAAGACTGATTTCATCAAGCTTGTTGTCAACAAGAGCAAAGATGAGGAAAACAAATTGATCAATGGCCCCAAAGGAAGTAGCTGAGTTTTTACTCCACTAACCACTATCCCAGCCAAAGCAGTTATGACAGTGAAATGGCCATGCTCGAGTGACAGCTCAACCTATGCTAACAGCGGTGAGCTAACAGTAGACCCATCATCAAGAGCAGCAAAAAAATTAAAATGCCATATTTACCTTTTTTTAAAGAAAAAAACAAAGATTGTGAACGGCTACTGAATATTAATGGGAGGTGGAAGTCTGGAATGACCAAACCACTCAGAACTGTAAAGCTTCTACATCCTTCCCTCCCATCTGGTAGACTCAGATGGGTGTGACCATGGGACCTAGCTCCTGAAAAGCTGGAGAAGGACTTGGAGGACTCATGCTGGGCTCCTGCCTCCTGGACATGAGGCTCTGCACCCACACCTGGTGGGTTCAGATTGCCTCTGGTCAGACAGGACCACGTCCTCCTCTCTGCTGCTGTGGTTTCTCCTGTGGGATGAGCAGAAGTCCTTCTGTCATCACGTTCTGCTCACACGATGACACATCATGCACGTGTGAGAGGGCTATTACACCTTCCTCATCCCACATTTCCACCCTGGGATGGGGCCACTCGCCTTCCAGATGCACGCTTCTGCTCTTGAGATGCAGGAGAGGGACACAATGCTTTCAAGGTTTTTGGGAGGACCTATTGTTTGCCCCAAATGTTTGATCCCCTTTCTAAGGCACACTGTTTAAATACATCTCAAATCCTTCTCTGCAAAATGGGGACAATTATATTCCCACTTCCTGAAGCATTGGTCACTTTCTTAGAGCAAGAAGCCTCAAGTAATCTGGGAAAAAAAATCTGGGGAATGGATTATTGAAGAAAAACTGGTTTTAAGGCTATGAAAGAAATTGGGTTAAATAAAGTGATGGATTTTCATGAAAATTTGATGCCTAATTTTGAAATTTGGCTACATTTGTTGCTAAAATAGAGATGCACGATAACACAAGCCACCCAAATATGAAACAGAAATTTTATTTCAGGTCAAAGCTTTCTTTTGACATAAAACATTTTTTTTAAATACATCAGGAGTATTTTTATTTTTTTTTGTTTTAATTTTAGTGGTCAAAATAATTGTTTTGTAGGTTTGTGTTAATCCAAAACTATATTTTTCTTGATTATGCAGCTAGGCCATCGTAATTCAAAGCCTAGTATTTACTCAGCCCTACTCAGCATTCGCTTTTGACTCTGTAAAAGAGATATCTGGCACATGGTGGTTTATTTGCAAACTGTCTTATTTTCTTCCCTGAGCACCTACTGAAACATTGCTGTGCTTTATCTCATAATACTATTGTCTTCATTTTAAAAATGAGGACAATAATACTTACCCACGCTTTTAAACAACCTGTGAGATAGTTATATGAAAGACGGCACATACACATGAATTATTACTTTCACGAGGATGACAGAGTTAGAGAATAGGTACAGCTCTATGTATTTATTATTAATGTGAAAATGGGCCCTCTGTTTTCCAGTATACAGAGGCAATGCAAAATTTATAGCTGAATTCAGAGAAATGCTGAACCTGGGGTAAAATGAACAAGACTGAACATTCCAGCAATACCTGTAAGTGGGGATGGAAGCTACGTGTTTGCAATTAGCTGCTGCATCCCAAAGGTCACAGTCTTGGCTAGGGTTTTTAATGCTCTGCTCAGAAGAGCAAACAATTGAGATCATTTAAAAAGAGAGTTGGGCCAGAAAGCACAGGTCAAAGACATGGCTAAAGCATCTAAAAAATCCATATTCAGAATGCAGCTGTCGTACAGAGAACAGCCCATTTTCTACAGGCTACAAACAATATATGATGGTGGAAAAAATGTCAGGATTTAGCACAACCGGAACTTTCTGTTACTGTTCATTTGGGAATGCATTTAGTCATTATTTGTTCTGTTCTGAAGCTGTCAACACACAGAACACTGAAGTAGTCCTAAATTGTACACAACTGCAGGATGTAGAAAATAGGGGTCCCGTCGAGAAAAGAAGCCTTGTTGGAGACAATTCTAACCAACAGAGAGAAATCAAAGAACACTGTGAGAAAAATGTCAGCTCAATAGCGTTGTCATTGAGAGTGCTGTATTTAGCAGAGACAGGTTGGGAAATTCAGAGAACGCAACTGCAGAACACAGTGCAATTATATTAGACTACAAGGAAAACATCGTAAAGAATCAAGAAGGCTCGAGAGTTATCTATGAGGAGGAGTTTTCAGAAAATATTAGAATCCATCAGTGTCAAAAGGAGATGGGGAACACGCACAACAACACAGACAGGATTGATTCTGAAAAGCCTTCAAGGAAGAAGAGGAGGCAAACATGGATTCAGACAACATGAGGCAAAGGTTCTGGGGTCTGAACAGGGACTAGAAAAAGGAATCATACATATGAGAGAGGAGGGAGAGGTCAGGAAAGCTTGTGGGAAAAGAAGCTAAAGTTACTCTTTGCCAGAAAGGTGAAAGGGATTAATGTTTTCATGAACGCAGTACGAAAAGAGACATAAAAGTAACTTACGAGGGAGATGGGACTAATGAAAATTCAGTTACCTAAGAAAATAAAAGCTTTTTAAAAGACCAGCAAGGCGATCAATAAAAAGGGAATGAGGGCTTGTTAGAATTAGTGGAAATATAAGCAGGGAAATATCTAGAAAACCTAAAACAAATGTAAATCAGCAGATCCAGCAAATGCACATGGTAGAGCATGGGCATGCAGGGATCTGACACATTAAGCTAACACACCATTAGCAATCAATAGTGAATGCTCAAGGAAAACTGGAAAGAGCCCAGGAAAGAAGCAATAAGTAAATGCAATGCTGAGCTTAGAGAAGAGGTAAAGGGAATAATCATGGGAATCACAGATCACCAAACTCTTGCTGCAGCTTGTAATTAAAGTGAATTAAATAAACTCAGTAAAGAAAAGTAGAGTACTTTCTTGGAGGGCAGAGGAGAGACATGTCATACAGACAAGAAGACAGCGAGGCAGCTCTCCTGTCTGCCACAGGTACTGTGCACAAACGGGAACAGAGAGGCCAAAATAAGTCAAACAGGACAAACAGAGAATGTCCCCTTTTTCTGCTGGAGAGGTGTACCAGGCAAAGGCAACATCAGAAACCTCTTTGGAAGATCTCCTACCCGAGCACAAATTCGCACTGCTGAGGTAGTTTTTAATGTGCTTCTGGGTGGTGTGGTTCTGCCTGGAGTAGCTTCCTCACCCACAGCTTGGGTGTCCAGTAGTGGCAAACTGATCTGAATTACTTTTTTTTTTTTTGTCAGAAAGCTTGTAACATTGAGAAGCTGAAATCTCACTGGAAGTCGGTGTTTGCTCAAGATTTAGCTCCCTCATCCGCCTTCTCCTGCTGTCCCTAACCTTTGAAGATCATAGTTTTAATCTATCAAACTGACAGACGATATATAAACTTTGATAAAATATCTGTATTTCTATAATAGAAAAGCCAACTTCTGAAATAAAGGAATTGGCTTGGATTCCCCTGTTGCTTCATGGAGAAAAGCCACGCTAAGGACCCAAATGTAACACAAACTTTACCTTCAGTGGAGGAGACCTGTAGAGATTAGAGTCAGCACTAAAGGTAGGTACAGAGGAGGTACTGACTGATATAATTCTCACATTGGTGGATAGCACAAAATTAGAGAGACTACTGAAACTGGGGAGAAAGGAGATGAGATGCAAAACGTGGAAAGAATATAGCACAAGGAGACTTGACTCAAGCACTACAATGAGTGAGTTCAGGGATAGAACATCAATGGATATCCTGGAAAGTTGTAACCTCAAGTCACCAGGGGTAATATTAAGAAATCAGACATTATTTTGTAGCGGGATATTGTGATGCAAAAATCCTACTTAGAAACATCATGTCTAGGCAGTGAGATACTATTTCTTCTCTTTACGGTTCTGTGGGAACTCTATTTGGAACACTGTTTAGTTCTTGGCACAGCCATTCTAATTGAGAGAGTTGTAAAAAAAAGAGATAAAAGAGATAGATAAAGGGTGCAGTGATATTCACTGATAAGAAATAATGAAAGAACAATGGCATGTGACTTCAGGGAGTACACCAAATGCAAAAGGAAGCTAGTAACACCCTATTAATTAAGGAAACTTAGTTCATAAAATGAAAACAACATAACAATTGGTAAAAGAGAACAATGAAATACTATTTTGAAAGGAAAAAAATAGTCTGATTATTAAGGCATTACCCCCAGCCATATTATTTTTCTAAATGAGTGCACTATTCCCTTTGATAAATAAAGAAGCCTAAGTGGCCTGACACATTTAAAGGTAGATTCCACACAGCTGTACAAAATATTTTATGGAGCAGTGTTTTGGCAAAGAAATCAACTGGTATGTTCTGTGAGGTCTGTGACACCAACGATTTTATTTCTATGGTGCCTTTCCGATGATTTGTATGGGATGAATTTTTAATCATATAATGTATCCTTTACTGACATCAACAGTGTTTTAGTCAGAACACATTCAATGCTTCCTGTTATTGACCGAATAGCTCAGAGCCCCGTCTCTTGGGGATATCAAATCCCTTAAGTTACTTCCTCACAGTTGTTGGCTTTATCTGGCTAGTCCCAAATTCTTGGGACATTCATCAAAAAGATTAGCATGTCCTCGTGTGTCGGCACAAAGATTACTTCTGAACAGAGGGACTACAAGGATGTAATGTCCACACAAGATTTAGCCTTCAAAAATAGTATCCTTTGGGCTTTGCTCTTTCATGTTGGTATTCATAGCCTCATGTGAACTTCCGTTTGATTTCAAGTCATCCCTGGATTATTGCCATATTCCTCCACCTCTTTTTAAGCAGCCGCAAATAGAATCAATTATACTCTACTATAGAAAGGTGACATTTGTGCTACAGGGCCCTTTGAAAGTTGAGGGAGGAAATGGGGATTATTACTTTATCGCTGTGTTGCTGAATATATCGGAGCTAGAATGTTCCTGTCTTATGGCATTTCATTGTAGCACTAAATAAGGACATAGTTTTCCACCCTTCATGCTAACACATCAGGGTTTATGTATCTTAAAAATATGGTTAAACGCGAAGGATAGAAAATCCCCCATAAGAATAAATCTGGAGATGGTCTTCTAATTCCTCCTAGTTACAATTCTTCATCTCATTAGTTTGAAATCTGGGGTTTCTCTTGAGTAAGTAGATACAAATTCTTCTCCTCTGAGATTGTGACATCAAATGTTAGAGTCTCCTTCCTCTAAGCTTCAGGACCTTTTGTTTGCTGAATATGAAGTCCAGTATGCCAAGAAGTATTCCAGTAAGAAGGACTGATCCTCAAGGAAACGCTTCATGGCCAGAGCATTTCTGGTGACTGGGAGTGGAGTTCAGCTCACCTAAGAGTAATCTGCATGACGCAGACATCCACAGCTCCATTAGTTACTCTGGTCTCCCCTTATATCCAAAGGAGAAAAACAGGTACTTTTAAAATAAATACGCTTCATCTGGTCTGATTTAAATGTTGATTTCAGCAGGATACGAGACACTTTCACCTAACTATATTGGCTCCAGATTTTCATTGACTATAATGGGGTCTCAAATGACAAGTCTAGACGCAGATGTCCACCCCACAGGACAATATGACTCAGCAGGCCACAGAAGATGGGCCCTGGCTCTGTGGCAGCCCTGCTTCCATTGTCCTGTCAGGATCTCCGCATGGGATTTCTCCTGCTGGGCACAGGCCCACCAACACATTGAGAAGCAAATGTGATGTACACTTTGGCCAATATGAACTGAATGACACCAAAGCTTTCTATTTAGTAAGTACTTTCATGTCCGGTACTTGCATTCTTGCACTTCTCATGGGTCTATACTTCTAACATGAAAAAAATTGGTAATATGCAACAGTGAACTCCAGGCACAGACCAGCCAAGTAAATTCCTAAGCTACTTAAAAGGGGCAAAACACGTGCTCATTTCTCCTAAAATAAGATAGTAACATTAAGGATTATTTTTGCTTTGTTTACTTTTTTGCTTTTTTTCCCCCAAAGTCTCAGAAAATCCCACACTAATTTAGAATGCACATTTCCCAGGCTTTCCAATCATTTTTATAACAACAAAATCCTCTCTCCTTTAGTTAACTGTAATACCTACGGAGTGGTTCTGCTTCCTTGCCACTCCACAAACACGTATTTTCCCAATCCCCAGACCCCCACACAAATCGGTGGCATGCACTATGGAGCTGGCGTGATGAATGGCATGCAGTATCAAGTAGGAACGCAGTTTCTGTTACCTCTTTTTGCCCTACTGCAGGTGGTGGCTCAGCCTTCAACTGCTTATCCACGTGCAACTCACTTAACTCTTCACAAATCTCAGAGTTCTGACTCCGGGCGCCTGGGCTTTGGCATCGCTGCCCCTTCAGCTGCAGCTGCTTTTCCTGCTGGAAATAATCCTAGATGGGTTTACTTTCTTTTTCTTTGATAGCATGCTTAGTTCTTAAGGAGATCTCCCCAGCTAGAAGAGAAAATAGCCTGAACTACGCTTGTCAGGGGATGACATCTTAAGGAAAAATGGCAAGCAACAAGATTACACAAGCTTACGCTGTAACTTTTCAGGTTTAGCAACTGAATATGTCAAGATAACTGGCTGTAAAAAAGGAAATTACAAAGAAGCTGGCTTATTGTTTTTGAGCTGTTGTTGCTGGGGGGCAGGAGGAAATTTCCTCGCCTTCTCCATTTTCAATGCAGTTTGGAGGCACAGGTTTTTGCAGAAACCCAGGGCACAGCGAGGGGCTTGCAGCTCAGCTGAGGGCTGGAGGGTTTGCTCTGAGGTCAGCAACCAGAAGCGATTTTTGGCATCATGGCTGGAGGAAGGCGTGAGCACAACGCCCAGCACCACGCCACCACTCTGCTCCAAATGGCGTGGGAAAACAAGCTACACATTCACAGGAGAAAGCAAAAGGTATTCAAAAGTAGAGAGGAAAACCTGCGGGTGGACATGTAAATGTGCGAGGTGCCTATTCAGGAAAACACTTAAGAGTACTTTGCACCCACTGATGTCAACAGGACTTAACCACAGGTTGGAAGGAGAGCGCATCCGTGAGTACTTCACTAAAAAGGGATGCACTGTGGAATCAGAGCAATAATTTTTTTCTGCAAACACATCTGAGCAAACCCAGTGCTTGGCAGCAGAAGCAGTGCCATTAAACTCAGCCATGTTGTCCTGGGGCGATGATTACTGCCGCTGCGCTCTCTCGAAGTGCTGCCAGGACTAATGGCAGAGCAGAGCGTGTTTGCACGGTTGGCTCCTACATCTGGAGGCCCAGGTTTGCCGCTGGTGTAAATCAGTTCGGCTTCATTGATTCACCTGTGATAGGGATTTCTCTGAGAACTCCACGGCTCTATGCAGCGCTGCCATCGTTCATGCCGTTACTAATGCTGCTACTGAAATATTAATAAAACTCAAGCTGATTTCAAAGGGTTGTGCTGAATTGCTTACAGAAGGACTTCCATGCTGAGAAAAAAATTACAAGCATAACAGGATTTCAACAGTAATTATTTAAACATATTTATCTTTCGCTTGTCCACCTTTTTTTTTTTTTTTTTTTCCCCTTGGCTTGAGTGGCATTCAATGTTATTCACGTATTAAGCGAGCTTCTCTTCCCCAGGGAGCCACAGCCTACCTGCCTCCGTTCTAAAGCCGCATCACCACAGAAAGCCCCTCAAGAGGTACCAGCAGCAGAAAAACACTTTATTCCAAATATAACCATCTGAGAGAACAGATGACACAAAGGAAGCAGTTGGTTAAGCAAATTGCTCTCCGTATAAATACTTTCGGACTGTCAGGTTTGTACCAATCCTTTCAAATGTCGTTCTGTGTTTCTAGTAAATTAATTCAAAATCAAATTACTTGTTTCCTGCTTCAGAAGGCATGTGGTCTAAAATATATTCCAACTTTAATAAATTAAATTATGCACGTCCAAGCCTGTACTTTCTGCATGAGAATGTACTACACATAATCTCTACCACAGAATCATAGAACTATAGAATCATATCATGGAACCACAGAATCAAGTTTTCTAGGCACCGTTTATCACTGATTTTCACAATCTATAATCACTGAATCCCTGGCAAGAAGTAACACTTTTTAAAGAGCATCTCTGGAAATACTTCATTATTCTGGGGAGAACACAGAATCATAGAACCATTAAAGTTGGAAAAGACTACTTAGATCATCTAGTCCAACCACTGACCCATCACCACCATGACCACTCACTGCCACAAGACGCTAACGTGGAAAGCAAGTGTACTCGAGTAAGGCGCTAAGCCACAGAAAGTTGTGTGTGTTTTTATTTTTAATGCAATGTGCATGCAACTTAGTTCCAAGTAATCTTAATGGCAGGGTATCAGTTATAGCACTAAAACAACAGAAACAATTGTTTCATGTTGAAAGTGCAATGCAATCTGGGGTGACATCTCAAGCTCACTTACGCAGAAAGGTTGTGCACTCAGATTCATTAGAAACGAAGGCATAGATGAGAACAGACTGTGTAACTCAGTTGATCTGACAAATATCCAAGTTGTTAAGCAAATTATTGCACTGAATAACTAAGCTAGTGTCAAATGAAAAGCTTTTACCATTGCTCTACTGATGAACCCTTCTGCACGGCACCAAGATTCAGGAATGCTTTCATAGAGACTAAACTTCAGGAACATGGCCTCAGCTGCTTCCCAGAAACTGCACTTGTACCAGGCATCTGATGAGTTAACATTAATTAACAGTGAAGGAACACATCTTGGCAAATCACCCAGCAGGGTTAGGGAATCGACCGGGTTTCTGCAATGGCCATTGCCAGCCCTGGTGAGCCACTGTCCTGGGATGGAGTCTCAGTTCCAGCGCACAGCGCCTGAGGATCAGCAGGAACCGCCCTGGGGCAAGGTACACTCCTCACAGCCTGTTTCACTTTGGACTATTTGCTTTTGCTCTGATTCCAGGTGATTTGCTCTTCTGGCAGCAACGGCAGCAGGTTTATCTCCTGTAAAGCTCCCCACCATGGGTGGTTTAAGTAATTTGTTTTTAATTTTTATATCAAGTGCCACGTTGGAAAGGCAATACGCATTATGTTAATATTTATTGATTCAGTTGTTTTCATCATTTATGAAGTAAAACTGTTCAGCAGTACAACAACTTTGTGCTCTCAAATGGCTGACTGGAAGCCTGGAATGTATGTCAGCTCTCTTAGAGCATCAGCCAGAAGTTTGCTCACCCCTGTTTAGATCTGGGCCCTAAAAAGAGGTGTTCAGCCAACACTGTGCTAGGGATTATCACATGGAGGAGGATGGATCATGTCCTGCTCCCTTGCATGCTGCAGATCATTGGCAGCAATAGGAAAACAGCAACCGGATTGAAACCAGAGTGTAATTTGGGTTACATCTCAAGTGTGTGTGTGCACAGACCCACGTACTTGTTTTATGGCACAAATAAATACGATGGCTCCACACCATGTCCTGCCCCTGAAAACTATGGATCAGCTAATTGTTTGGGGCTCAAATGGGGATTAGTGCAAATGCCAATCCCTTGGAAAGAAGACTTGCCGTTGGCAAAGCAAGATAAATACCTGTCATCGGTGTGGATTTGCTTTATTCCTTCCCCATGGAAACAGCACTTTTTCCATCCTGTGCAAGCAAATTTAGAAAGACAATCCCCAGGCTCGCCTCTTTGATGGGGATCAGCTCAGATGGGTTCTTCTGATGCTTCACTCACTGCCTGGATTTTGACCCTGGCTTGGAGCATTTGTTCCCTGATTCCCTGGCTGTGGCTGCCATGGGAAAGATGTGCAGGAAGTGTCCACTCCCAGGCAGGTGGGGATGTACAAAAGTAGCTGACTCACTGCTGCACCAGCAAGCACTTGCAAAGGATGTGGCAGGATTAAGTTAATTCAGTGTAACTTATTTCATGAAGTAGGTGCCGGAGGGGACAGCACGAATGCAAACTGCCCTTTACTCTGTCCATGGAACATGGGAGAGCATTAGTCCTATGCGTCTTCTCAGCACCCCACCAAGCTCATAGAATCAGAGAATAATACAGTTGGAAAAGATCTCTAAGATCATCTAGTCCAACCATCAACCCATCACCACCATGCCCACTAAATGCGTCCCTGTGCCTCCTTACAGACCCGTTTCAGTCACTGCCCATTGCACGAAGCATCACCAGGAGCAGAGGATACCGGTAACAGAAGCATCACTTCTGTAGCCATTTGTAGATGACAGTATGACTCTGAGCCTCCTCAAGAAATGCTACTCAGTAGAACAACAATTATTCCTTCAAAAGCCGACAACATATTATATAGAATCATAGAATCACAGAAAAGGTCATCTCGTCCAACTCTCCTGCAATGAACAGGGACACCCACAGCTCCTTCAGGTGCCCAGAGCCCCCTCCAGCCTGACCTCGAGTGTCTGCAGGGATGGGGCACCCACCACCTCTCTGGGCAACCTGTGCCACTGCCTCACCATCCCTATTGTAAAGAACCTTTTTCCCATATCCAGTTAAAATCTCTCCTCTTTTACTTTGAAATCATTTCCTCTTGTCCTATCACAGCAGACCCTGCTAAAGAGTCTGTAACCTGTGGAGCTTCCTATAGTCAGCTCTGGGATATGAAAACTGTAACAAGAACCTGAGGAGCTATTCACGTACAGCAAATCCAGCTCAGTGGCACGATACATGCAGTTACCAGAGGACTGTTTACTCCGGAAAGTAACTGTTGATGTTTACGTTCCTCCTTGCAGACAGCTATGGATTTCCCAAAATTACGGTGCCTGGAAGCTATTGGCATCCTTTCTGGGCAACAGTTTGCATCCAGTAACTGGCACCCTTCCTGCGCGGAGAAGCCAAGAAGTAAATGATCGTGAAAGCTGAACTGTTTATATCCTACCTCTGCACAAGGGGAGAAGCAAGCAGATTGCAGTGCTGCTGAAATACAGCAAGTGCGCCGTACCGCCGGGCAGCACCTGTTTCCTATGTGAAGTTAACAGGAGGCTGCAGTCGGCAGAGCTGTCAGGCTGACAGCTCCTGGATATGCTGAATTCACTCTTTCTGAAAAGCCGTCAGCAGTCTGGGCTAAAAAGGGAGGGAAATAAATAGGCTCAATCTAGGGAAACAAATGGTGGGTTCTTGTGACCAACGTTTACGATCCTGGTTCTCCCCTCACAAATAAATGTAAATCCTTGTAGTGCCGATAAAACCAGTGAATTTATCTTTCTGCATGCTCAGCGTGTGAATAAATATCACCAAATACATCAGGAAAATCCCCTTGTTTCCTTAATATGAGATAGGGAAGATTAATATCATTAGCGGACAATGGCATCTGTGATGCTTTTAAGATGTGTGAATCGTAGGATCATTTGAGTTGGAAGGGACCCTTAAAGGCCATCTGGTCCAACTCTCCTGCAGTGAACAGGGACACCCACAGCTCCATCACGTGCTCAGAGCCCCGTCCAGTCTGACCTTGAGTGTCTCCTGGGATGGGGCATCCACCACCTCCCTGGGCAACCTGTGCCAGTGCCTCATCACCCTTACTGGAAAAAACCCTTTCCCTTTACCAAGTCTAAATCACTCTTATTTTATTCTGAAACCATTATCCCCTTGTCCTATCACAACAGACCCTGCTAAAGTCTGTCCCCTTCTCTACAGCCCCTTTAGATGCTGGAAGGCTTCTCTCCGGTTTCCCTGGATCCTTCTCTTCACCAGGTCGAAACAGCACTTCTGCAGTATTCCTTCTCAGACTGATCCAGAACATTTCAAGTGTTTGAACTCCAGCCCTGGAGGAGCAGGGCACATTCCGTCTATCAGCGCGGTCCTTGCTGGCTCGAGATCTTTTCCCACACTGGGCAGCACACTGCCCATAATAAAGCTTTGATTAATTAGTCCAAAGGTTCAGTCTTAAAATTAGCTTAAGTGGAAGAAGTTGGCAGAAAGATGGACTGCCAAAGTTAATTTAGCTTGTTATCAATTCAGTAGTCTTAAATAGGTAGTGAAAGCGCTTCATAAGTGTTCATTGTTCAGAGTTCAAGCTAATACCCTCTGCTAAATTGCATTTTGAAGTTTAATCACACTCTACTTTTTGTTTCTTTTGCTAACTGGGATCTCTCCACAGCATAACACGAAGAACTCAAACTAATGGGCTCCTCTGATAGAAGCTTAAATTTTGGAAGTTTGCCTCAAAGCGCAGCATACTTTGAGAGCGTGCCTGAAACGCCCTGGTCCTTTCTCCCTAACAAGGTGGTAATGTCTTCATCAGTAAGGAAGACTCATCTTAATGCAGTCAATAGCGACAGAATAACAGTCATTCTTTTAGATGCCATTATTTCCAATTCTGTTATTTTGGACCGCCTTTAACTGAAGCAATTTCAAGCCCCCCAGCCTCACGCACACGCTCGCTGTCTCCCCTGGCACAAAAACTGGCCGCTGTTCATTTTGTCCAAAATGCTAAATGTTAGCATTTTCCTTACCAAAGGCAGAAACAGCAAGAAATGCTCATTTCTGGACAGTGTTGCTCCAGGGAGGGACGGGGATCCTGGGAAATGGCACCCAGTAGGCCGTGACTGACGCGTGGTCCCCAGCCTGGGCTCGTGGCCAAATGCATGTTGACAAGTCTGCTACGCCTGATATCAGCTCGCTCAATGCCAGGCTTTGCTTTTTTTTTTTTTAATTTTCCTCTTTCTTTCTTCCATCAGCTCCCTGTGCTTCCCGGACCTCAGGCACTACGCTGCAGACAAATGTGTATCCCGAGCACTGTGTATGCTGGCTGAGCTTCCTAAAACCTTTATGGGCACTGTGACTGCTATCTTCACGTCAGCAGAGATCTGACACCGAGTCTTGTTCTGCCCTGTCAGACTGAAATGAAGTAGATACAAATGTCATTCTATGCGTAAAAACAAAGACAGAGGTGCTTTAAATCTGCTGCTGTGATTTACAGCCCATTGTTTGGTTTGTTTTTTTTTTTCCTAATGGGTTTGCTGCTATTCTTCCTCAGGTGATAAATACAGAATTATTATATTTTATTGCTAAAAAAAAACCTAAGTTGAGTTTTCAAGAAACACAAAGCAAAACATGCAGTTTATAAAAAGGGAAAACCAGGCAAATGATGTATCCAGTAACAGTGAAAAAATCCTGCTGTCTCACATGATCAGAAAAACACTGCCCCAAATAAAGCTGAGAAGCAGACCACTGTAAGATTTACTGTGTGCACACTCTCCTGCCAGTACAAACTGAGGAGTCATCAACTGACTTTGAAGGTATTTCATCCAGTTGCACTAAAAAGGAATCGGTCCCATGGACTGGAACTGAAAACAGCCCGAGTATAAATACTACTTGAATGGGCAGTGCAGTTCCATACAATAAAGTATATTTCCTGCAGTAAAAGGCTGGAATTAATGCACCCTGTCAAATAAACGCATGACTTCATCTTTGATTTATAGATGTTAGAATTACTAGGAGAGTAAAACACCGTCACAAACAGTTTTGTGTCAAAATCTTTATGCGCTGGCATTTTTAGGGCAATTATCGATAATTTCAGCCACACTGATGTCAGCCTGGAATAATTCAATTGACTGTTACAGAATCGCACCTGTCTGTAATGCACAGAAATGGTACAACTAAAAATCCGCTGTCTGCAAAAGAAACAGATGTCGGTCCAGATGTGCACGGTGAACTCTCTGTTACCTGAGACATTTAATTCTTTATCTCACAAATGATGTATCACAGCTAAAATAAACTTGCAGGATCTGTGCAGGAATTATTGCTTGAAGTCCTTGACTCTGTGTTACGAGAAAGCTAAAACTTGATGATCCCAGTGGTCCTCACTGACCTCGAAATTATTAATCTCTCACTGGTAGGAACATGGAAAAAAGCCATCAGAAACTGCTTCGCCTTGTCAAATGAAATTGAATTAAGTCAGTAATGCTGAAAAAAAATACGGGGAAGAAGAGAGGAAAAGCTTAGGGTTCAGGGAAATATGGGAGCTGTACCCCTGAGTAGAGATTGTGGTCACAGTCAGCTCCGTCATTGGCATGCATGGAGGCAGGTCCTTACCTAAAGCCTGGAAAACTGATTTTCCGGGGAGATGCGTTTGGTAAAGCCCAAAGAAAGATGTACAGGAGACGAGAATTGACAATTGAGAAAAAACATCAACACGACTAAGAAAGTAAGGAGTTCTGTGGAGCAATGAATATTCACTGAGCACGCAAAATCCAGGCAGCGTGCATCCCTGGGGTTCTCTGTGCAGATGCAGGCTCAGCCCTCTTGGAAATCATAGCAAAGATGCTGCTGTGCCATTGAAGGGTCTTGGGAGAAAAGGGGGTCAACATGAAGTATGGAGAAAGACCGCTTACTAGGGAGCGTAGTGACAGGACAAGGGGTAATGGCTTTAAAATAAATGAAGAGAGGTTTAGATTAAATATCAGGAACATATATTTTATTGGGAAGGTGGTGAGGCGCCGGCACAGGAGAAGCTGTGCGCGTCCCATCCCTGGAGGTGCTTAAAGCCAGGCTGGATGGGACCCTGGGCAGCCTGGTCTGGTGCGATGTGTCCCTGCCCATGGCAGGGGGTTGGAACTGGATGGGCTTTAAGGTCCCTTCCAACTCAAACCACTCTGTGATTCTATGATTCTAAAATTCTAAGAGCACACTGAGAAAGAGCAGGTAGGAAACTGGGAAATGCTGAGGGAGAATGGAAAAAGCATCCCCTGCCTGCAGTCATACTCCCTGCCAGGTCCTGGGAAGGTGAGGATGAGCAGGCAGTAACCCTCTGCCATTTAAGGATTTCCACACCCATGGAGAAGCCTCAGAAATGGAAGGCACAGCACCTTTGCATACTCAGACAGTACAAATCAGCCACGGCGGGAGCTGGGATCTGGCTGCTGTGAACCATGGTGTGCGTGCCTGGTGTCAAGGAATGGGTAAGAAGCTGCAACACGCTCTGTCCCAGCAGCAGGCAGCAAGCACTTTCCATATGACCCAATTAGCCACTCCATCGGAACAAATCAATAATGGCATTTTCTGGAGACAAGCAGGCAAGTGCTGCTGGCTCGGCACTGCGCTGCATGGGGAAGTACGGAGGTGTTATCTCTGTGGAAAGCAGCATCCATGCCTGGCTTTATCACTGCGGAGGGGACAAATGTGGACACAAGCCAGTAGTTACTGCAGCATCACAGGTTTTCTTCTCCATAGCATGCCGTAGATAGATCAAGTCGAGGGCAGTACTTTGAGTAAGGCAACATATGCAGTGTTTTATTTAAGGAAGGGGAGAAGGCAGTAACAGTCCTATTGGGCTGACTCAAACAACAAGCAAAGTTTAGAGCAATTTTCTGATGTTGTGCTAATGATGTTTGCTGACTGAAAGACCTCATCAATGCGGGAAATGATCCAAACCTTGCAGAAAGACATGGATGTACTTGAGGGGTAGGGTAATAGAAATAAGACTGAGTTCAGTGGTGGAAGTGCAGGACACGGTACTTTGGGAACTGATCTAGGATGTCAGCCCAAAATCACTTATCTGGAACCTCTTTTTAGTCTATCACGCTGGGTTTTTTTTGAACCAAAAACTGATGTCTCTGTGATAAAGCCACACATCATTCTGGGCTATAGCTGTGGGCACCTTGCTGGTTAAGCAATAATAAGGCAGGATGTCTGAAGTCTTACTTATCTAATGTAAATGGCATGGACTCCTCTGATGTCTGAAGCTTTTAATGCAGTTAAACTGCAGGTAAGTTCTGGTAGGAACCCCTGTATCAGGCTGATTGTACACTGAATTGTCCCATCACCTTACTGTACCCACAAATCAAAGAATCGTTGGAAGAGACCCATAAGGATCGTTGACTCCAACTCCTGGCTTCCCATAGGTCCACCCAAAAATCAGACCGTATGTCTGAGAAACAGATCCTTACTCCTTTAGGAGACTGAAAATTGACTTGCATATGAAAAGAAGGCTTTTCATAAGCAATTACAAGAAAATCTATGGAAACTTAAGAAAGCAATTTTCAAATTTTCATCACCTGCGAAGCTAAAATGAGAACCCAAGGGAACCTTGAGAAGATGCAACCAGAGAGCTGCTGTGGTTGCTGCTGAGCTTCTAAGAGTTGTTCTCCTGCTAGGAAAACTCATATTTCATTGAATCATAGAATCATCATGGTTAAAAAATACCATGAATATCACCAAGTCCAACCACCAACCCACCCCACCATGACCACTGACCACGTCCCTCAGTGCCACATCTCCATGGCTCCTGAACACCTCCAGGGTTGGTGACTCCACCACCTCCCTGGGCAGCCTGTGCACTGCCATCATTCCAGAAAAGATTTCCTAATATCCAACCTGAACCTTCTCTGGCACAACTTAAGGCTATTACCTCTCATCCTATTTAGAATTATATATCTCAAAGAAAGTGGAAAAATGGAAGAACATTCTCATGTAACAGAAGGTAACCTGGACACCAATTGTATCTCAAGTATGAGTGGGACAAGGAGTGGGGATAGATGAAGAACTAAACAAAATGTTGCAGTGACTGGCATGAACACATGTGCTGACCACAAAGACTAATAAAGCAAGTTCAAGGCGAGCCTTCCTCAGTCTCACTCTCTTCTGCCAGCTCCTTGCACCTGCGCTGACTGCTATTGCTCATCTTTTCTTTCTGATCCTGTCACCATGTGTGGGCTGCAGGCATGTGTCTCCTGGCTCTGTGAGCAGGCAGAGCATCTCGCTTACATCTCAGCAATCAAAGGAGATTTAGAAGCTATCAGGTGGGCTTGCTCCTTCAGAGCCCTCTTGGTGACAGTGCCACACAAGTGCAGCTTTCAGGATGATGACTGCTGCTGGTGTAGGCTTTGATAATAGAAATGGTAGCTGAAATTTAAACTTAGACATTTCTAAGGGTTTCTCATCATCTGAAATTTTAAACTGCTGTGTGTAACACTGTAGGACACATTTCTCTTAGCCAGGATGGCTTAGTTTAGAGCAGTTTTGTGACTTTCCCAGAGAGCCCAGCACTGGTACAGGAGCTGTAAGCTGAACTGATCATAGAATCATGAAATCACAGAATCTTAGAATGGTTGGAAGGGGCCTTAAAGATCATCGAGCTTCAATCTCCCTGCTGCGTGCTGGTTGCCAACCCCCAGCTCAGGCTGCCCAGGGCCCCATCCAGTCTGGCCTTGAGCACCTCCAGGGATGGGGCAACCATCACCCTAAGATACCTGAATGGGATTCACAGTTTTGTGGCTCTGCCCAAGACCAACCTCCCTATAGCCTCTTAGTCATGATGGACGAGTCTGGACTGATGTGAGCACAAAATGAGCAGAATATGGCCCAGGACCCCCAGCTGACAGAGAAAGTATGAAGGACATGTGAGGACTGCATAGATTTACTTAGCCACGTGCTTGAGAGGCATGCAATGCATACAACTTCCTCATCATACATTACTTTTTGCCTCTTCTCCCATGCAATTGCACCAAAATCTACGTGCATTTGAAGGAAGATAATATTGCCAAAGGGCTGCCAAATTCCAGGTCAGGCCACAGCTTTGAAATGAAGCAGGGTACATTTTCTTCTCCCAAGCAGTAAATAAAAATGCACATTCTCTTTGTACATGCTAAAATATTTAAATATGTAAAAATATGGATTATAATTAGGGAAAAGTTAGAATAGATTTGAATGTTTAACATACCCTTGGTAGATCTTGTTTCATTTATATATGATGTCCTTTACACAAAAAGATACTTCACCATAATTGTGCCCTTTCAGTGTAATCATGTAATTTTTGCTTTTGCTCATGTTGTTCTTCCTTTGTGAACTCTGCTCCAGTTATCAAGACCATCCTGGAGGCAGGAGGTAAGGGCCACTGAAGAGATGAGGCTGACAGGATTGAGGATCCCAATAGATAGCAGGGAACTTTAATGCTCTATGCCCCACAAGGCTGCCCTTGATCATAATGCCCACAGTGCAACATCCATGAAACTGAGGTTTAATACTGATTTCTGGCTATAATCATGGAATCATTTGAGTTGGAAGAGACCTTTAAAGGTCATCTAGTCCAACCCCCCTACAGCGAATAGGGACACCAAGAGCTTGATCAGGTTGCTCAGAGCCTAGTCCAAATACTTTATTCAGCAGCAACCTATGTGTTGATCAAGGGATTTTTGTTGGATGAGAGATAATACATCTTTGGACCGGGCACCACCAAAAAGGACAGTTCTTTGAATGACTCAGGATATGCTTTCCTGCAGTCCTTCTCATTGCACAGCTGTGTCTGTCTCAACCTTACTAGTGTTTTGTAAGAATGCAAATGCAAAGCTCATCATGCAGTTATCTTGCCTACCATTGAGCTGCTTCTTATTTTTATTTATTTATCATGCCAATGTATTTTGAGTTCTTTGAGTTGGAATTCTCTCACATGCACACATTTCCCCCTTTAGGAATTTGACAAAAATGAGTTCTGGATATCTGAACGTGCTTCATGTTGGAACCATTTCAGCAGTAGACCACTAAGGTCTGTGCTCAAACACTGAAAACCATCGATCAGGTCTATGCAGTGAGGAACAGCAATGACCTATGGCAGCTGCTTATCAAAGCCTGCAAAACACTAATGACAAAGCTATTCAGTATATTTCTCAACTCCTTTCCTTCTATTTCATGCATTTCCCCGCAATTCATGTATTTTGTGCCAATGTGACAATGCTAACCTAATATTTGTTGGAAATTTCACAAAAAAGATTCAGTTTGGAAACTGAGCATTTTGGTTTGTTTCTTCTAATGAATTTTTCTTTCTTCGCATTTTGTTTCACCCTGAATCCTTGGTGCTTATATTACATATGATCATTTGAAGAAGTTTTGTTAATATTTTCAGCCAAATTTTTATTTACAATGTTCCTTTGCACTAAGATACTTTTCCTATATCATTTCTTTCCCTCAAATCTCCAATAGATCTTATTAAACCTCACATTTACTTGCTGTACAGCATAAAACGGATTTCCACTTGCTCAGCCTGCTAACATACATGCCAGCACCTACACACACACAGACACTGTGCAGCTAAATATAAATCCACATTTCTCTATTTTTGAAGTACAGTAAACTGTAAAATTCCCAAACCCTCCATGCTTCATGCTGCTGTTTTCTTGCAATTGTGAACAGCGCTTTTTATCTTGAGGAAGGGGGAATATGGTGCTGAAACACACACACGTGCATATGCATACACAGATGTATTTCCAGGCCTCCTGAGTGCTTGTGCAAAGTTTTAGCAAACTTTTGCCCTGCATTTTGAAGGAAGTAGCTAAGAAACTTTAAGACTGTGATTCTTTGTCATGCGTGGGTGTAGCAGAAAGGTGCGCATAAAAAAAAGCCAAAAAAAAAGAGAGAAAGTCTCCAGAATTAAACTCACTTAAACAATATTACACATGTGTATACTAGTTTGTATTGGCAGATTGTCTCATAGTAAGGTCATCTACTATATTCAAACTTCATTTTTCAAGTTACTCTGCTTGTAGGTTTAACTAACACAACATTGGGAGTGGAAAAAGTATTCAGAGAAAAAACAGATATTATTCCTAGTCTGCCTTATGCCCCAAATGTATTTACATATTCCTGTTTTATGTTCAACTAAAAGAGGGAAGCAATGGACAGGACCTACATAGAGCTTTATCACTGAGCACACAACTGCTCCACAAAAAGCCCAAACAACATAGCCACTATGACTCCAACACAGATCATTTCCAGACATATACTCCTTAAAATGATAAGAACTATTCCCTAAAAGCATTTGCCAAAATTTCTCACCTCTTTTCTTGCAATCTAGATGTTTGTCCAGACAATGGGGCAATTCTCTGACCCCTTGCCCTTCCAGTTCCCCATGGGCTGGTCAATGCCTAAGACCAGCTAGTGAGCAGCAGCACTGAAAAGACTTCCACAATGAAAATTAATGGTTAACAGCCAAATTGTGTCCATCTCCCTGACACTGAGTCATTCCTTAGAGACTTTTTTAGGACAGCCCTTCTGTAAGAACACTTTTTCTTCACATCTTACTTTTACTCAACTAGGAGATTGAGGATCCCTCCTGACAACTCAATCCACTGGCATTAGATGATGTTGGGTCAAGGCTGAGGGGTATGGAAAACATTAACTAGATCTGGTACGTGGAGCCAAGAGCTGAAGCTGTTAAGAAGGTGAAAGGGGGAGGATGCAGAGAAAACCATTCCTGTAAAGATGTTTCCCCTTTTTTTCCACCAACACTTCAAAGCACACAGAATTTTTCAGCCATTACTACTGAGTAGCCTTGGGAATAATAAAATCTGAAATGTCACAGCAAAGAATAAGGAAATAACTGTTTTTCCTGCCTAAATGCATTCAATTCCATATTTTCCTCAGTTTCTCTGGCACACTCTCACATCTGCATCTGCCTGGTTTTATTTAAGAGAAGTACGCACCCCTGACTCTTGTTACACAAATGTAATCAAGCTATTCCCCAGTAATGTACACTGAGAAAATTCCCTGTTATAGACAACCTAAGATTCACTCTGTACCATTCCCATGATTCAGCTGAAAGGGAAAAACAGGCTCCTGTGTGAGAAAGGGTTTAATTGCTCTTGTTAGAAGAATTAACCTAGACAAGCACAAAGAACACAAAGAAAGGGAATGTCTCTTGTTGGAGACCAACTTTTGCTCTTGGATATGCAGGTGTAACTTCTTCTGAAGTTACTAACATATCAAAGGCAGGATAAGGCCATAGCACATTTGCATCATGAACCATGGATTCAAGGGAACTAAGGAAATCTTAGTAACATGTAACTAAAAAAACATTCTAGTTGCCTACCTGCTCCATTTCTGTAAACGTGCTCTGCTCCTCATCTTCCTCCTCAATATCAGACTCTCCCACAGCAATAGGAACACAAATTGACAGGTCAGGATTGGTCATGAAGTCATCGTTGTCTGTAATTCCCAGGTGTTTCTCCACATTTTTATTCATCCCATCCTCAGTGTGGTTCTCTTTGTGATTCTCCATGTCTTTGCCAAGCTCAGCAGCTGGATGACTGTTGACACAATTGTTAAGGGCACCTGTATTCTGGGCAGCAAGTTTCATCATTGCCTTCTTTTCAGCTGTCGTTTTGGGATGCCGGAGGACGTTGCAGCAAAAATCCCACGTCGCACTTTTCACATACTGAAGACCCCTGTTGATCCGAGCAAAGGCAAGCTGCAGGTTATTCATCTCTCCATCCTCGTCTGGTGCTGAGAGGTTGTCAGCACTGAAAGAGCTGAGCAGCAAGGCAAGGAACAGGTTGAGCACCTGAAACAAAGGTAGAAGGAAATCAGTGACCCTGAAAGGTGGAGGGCTAATGTTTGGTCTTGGAAGAGGGACGGTTTGAGTCTTATCTGTGCTGCAGTAACATCACCAGACCTTGTGGAATTGCCTCTAATTACAGGTGGTTTCACTAGAAATAAAGATCTGCAGACTTAATTTCAGGTGGATAAGTTTGGCACAGACAATTAAACACATTGATATTCCCCTTCCCTTTCCAGTATCCAAAAAGATAAAAAAGGTAAAGCTCGGAAACAACACAGGATAAAATTTTCATTGGAAGATAGCTAATGTAAATATTCTCATAACTGAATTCTCATATCATGAATGTCCTTTCATTGCTATTACTTCTTGGAGAAAATCGCTAATAGCAACAATTACTGACATCCAGAAAAGTACTGCTTACATGTATAAAAATCATAGGAAGAATTTTCTCAGGCCTCTTTTGATTTCTACTTACTGTGAATATTGCTATTTCCATATAATAGTGATATAATGATACACATATACATGCCACTTCATCCTAATAATATATTTGAAAAATTTTTGAAACATTTTATGTATTTTCATGGATACTCTTGATTTAAATAGCCTCTTGGCCTTGAAGAAAACCTCTTGCAACTATGAATTAACACCTAAGAGAACATATAGTTTCAAAACATTTGCCCTGCAGACAAAAAGAAGCCAACACACCCAGGATTAATGTGGCTAAAACCAAAACAGGCTCATTCTGCAAGAAGGCTTGGTCATGGAAACGTTGATACTAAAATTTTAGAGATTTAGACTGGATATAAAGAAAAAGATTTTTACTGTAAGGGTGGAGAGGCACTGGCACAGCTTGCCCAGAGAGGCAGTGGGTGCCCCATCCCTGGAGACACCCAAGGTCAGGCTGGACAGGGCTCTGAACACCTGATTGGAGCTGTGGGTGTCCCTGTTCATTGCAAGGGGGTTGGAGTAGATGGCCTTTAGGGGTCCTTTCTAACTGAAACAGTTCTATGACTCTATAATTCTGACCAGTAAAATACCATCAGAAGATGTCCACACATGTATGGTAAATTGAACCAGGGACCATAAGTTGGCTCCTGCAACATCATAACTGCCTACCTCTGCTTCTAGTGAACTCCAAGAATAGATACAACTACGTGTTTCAGCAACACATTCGATGATTTACAGTTATTTTTGCCTTCTAGGGTTTTTTTTCCCCCTAATAAATAAATCCAGCAAATAAAACCAGTTTCCTCTTGAAGGCCATCCCCAGTAAATACATCTTTCTGGCTGATTACCAGCTGCTGCACATGGGTCATTATTCCCACTTCTGGTCCAAGAGAATGAAGTATAGCTTCCAGACTGCACGGATGAGAAACTCACACCAAAGGGAGATGTCTAGGATGATGCAGAGCTGACTCAAACCAATATCAGCTAAAATACATTCACTCAAAATAACAGAGGACCAAACTGCCTACTATCAACTCAGCTTCTGCCTGAGCAAGGCTGATGGATGTCTGTAGCACTGCAAGGGAGAGTTGAGCATTGCAGCACTTCTGCTGTTGTAGCAATAAAAGGGATTTTTGTGAAGGTATTCCTTCTGTGATCTCTTAATGCCACCAGAATTACTTGCAAGTCCCCTGACTTCTGACTATCTTATTATGTTTTAAATTGATAAAGTCTGCTAGCCTGCCATACGCAGTATAAAAAGTACTTCTGTTTATCTGGGCCTTACCAAACAGCCACAAGCTTTTGCTGTTCCCTTCCAACTCTTTCTTTCAAATACTTGGAACACATGAGCCGGAATTTTGCAAACGAGCCTGGTCTTAATCACTCCAGTGACACTTTATTTGAAGTGTCCTGTCAGGACTGTTTCATAACATACTCCTTGCAATCACTGTGATTATAAATGAAAGCAGTCAGCAGCACTGCAGATGCCCATGTCCATTACAAACTACAGAATAAAGTAATGCCTTTCTGAGTGCAGCCCTGATCAAAAGTAAAGTGAGATTAAAGCTAATTGTTTCTTAGTTGGTCCATCACATTGGAGTGTTACTGACAGCTTGCGTGGATCTCCTCTTAGTCATCGTGGTTGTCTGGTGCAAGTCAGGATTTCATGTCAAATCCATTCGGATGTATTGTGAGCAACGTTCTCCAACAGGTCACTGAGAACCAGGGCACTGGCTACTGGCTATAATGCCAAGCAGAGGGGAGCCTATCAACAAATGAGTTACTGGCACAATTGTTTCATCCATTTTCAAGCAAATTTGATAGAGTTATGAGGTCTCAGAGATAACCAGTTTGCTACAAATATCCTGGAAATGAGCACTTGGGCAGAGGCAATGCCCAGGCTCTAATGCAGACAGAGCTTAGAACAAGCAACACGTGTATCTTCTTCCAAGCAGCAACTTAGTGAGCCGTGAAGGAGTGCGAAGATCGGAGATTGAGAAACACTGAACTAAAGTCTTCTGGACAGTATAGTTTAAACTAAGTTACTTTAATAAAGGTGTGTATTGATGTTTGAGGCCATTTAAGACATTTGGAACATACCTACATGAGATGTGTATACTCCTAAAGCTGCATCTGTAATCCAAGGAGGGCATGATGGGGTGTCACAGCAGGCACCAGACTAATGGTGTTCAAGGACACCAGTTGCCTCCAGGTTCAAGCACCAAAGCTCAGTGGTCTAATGGAGCATCTAAGCCCCATTTCAAAAGAAAAAGGTTCACAGAAGAGTCAGCAGAGCCTGACCAAACACAGGTGACCACATTAGGGGCTGCATGTTGGTAGCCACCCAATGCCAACTGACCCTAGCATGCTCAAGTCATCTCAAGGCAACTTCTGCATATGATAACTTGGGCTGATGTTACATAATTTTAATGAGAGAACTGCATCTAGTTGGAGGCAAGGCTGCATACTCTTCAGTATCCCCAGCAGCGCCACACAAAACTGGGTGAAGTCCCATATCTCCACAGACTGTTAAGGTAGCTGGGACCCCTTCCTCAAACATAAATAACTCCATGTAAGCACCCAAATATTGAAGCCTGAAGCTGAATTTCATCCTATACTTCGCTCTGCTGTGTGCAGAATAAGTTTTTTGAAACGTCTTGTTTTACTTTTCCACATTTATTTTGGATGTTCAACTACAGTTATGGAAGTCTACTCAGATACACTTGCAGGTATATAGAAAATAGGTGGTAACACATTTACTGTTGTTATTTACCATGGATTATCAAGGCAATGCCGTGTGCTTCCCAGAAATGCAGCTGACATTTTGCACAAAGAGCTATTTGCACTTCATGCTTTCAGCCAAAAATAAATCTCAAATATAATTCCCTCCTTCCTTTATGAACAGGTAACCTCAGAGGTGTATTGTAGGGTATTTAAACAGAGTAAACTGCTGTATAAGCACTTTATGTTTACTTATTCCCCCCCATTTCACTGTATGCTGCATTTTCTAGAAAAATATATGCTCAACCCATGACACATCATATTTTCTGTAAAAGGTTACTAATAATATCCAGTCTTCCTGGCTGCTAACGCAGTGCTTTCAGTTTAAGTAAAAGCAAACTAAAGACAAATTTAGTTTTCAAAAGCAATGGTAGATTCCCATGTCTATTTGGATCCCCTTAAAAAAGGATCTTCTTTCTAATGACATCAAAAATTCAGTCTCTGAAAGCAGGTTGCTTTCTTGGTCTCTTTGAGGTTAGGAATCAAATGACAGATACACTCACAGAAACCCCAAATCCTTTAGCATAACGATGTTAAGCATTTACCCTAACGACAATAAATAGATTTCATAGGCACTTTTAATGCCTTTCCAATGCTAGAGGCTCTGGTTATGCCACTATAAGGTGCAAAGGATCAAGTTCATCCAGCCTTACACTGGATGTTTCCCTGAGAAGTTGGAGAAGTTTTCATAGCATCACAGAATCATGAAGGTTGAAAAAGACCTCTAAGATCATCCAGTCCAACCAACCCACCCCCACCATGCCCACTAACCATGTCCCTCAGTGCCACATCTCCATGTTTCTTCAGCACCTGCAGGGACAGTAACCTTACCAACACAGCTTAATTTCAGGTGGCACCTTCTGATCAAACCCCTTTGAGAATACCTGTATGCAAAGTCTGATGCTGAAGCAAAAGTGTGTGACTACTGCCTCATTTTTCTTCCTTTCTTGTATTTACCTTGACTTGGCAAAAATGGAAGGTTGTAAAACTTTATGTATTTAACCTTACACCTACCATTCAGTCAAACAATGTGCAGCCCCTGCAATCCCCTGTGCTCCAGCGAATTGATTCAGCAATGTATTCACTGCCCCGCACTCTGACTGGGATCACTGAGACAGAGAGCATTTGGCACCTTGCTCAGGGCTGCACTGAATACAGGCCGAAATATCACTGCTAAGTCTAAGGCCACTTCACAACAGATTTAAAATCATTCTGTTTTTCATTAAACTAGGATCAAGAACAATGTTGCACCTGCACAAACCTAACAGTAGGGTTAAACCATCTCCAAGGCAAGGCCTTCAGTTGATAGTCTTGTTTGATTGCAGGGGATCTGATAGGAGCTCACCTCCCTGGCTTCTCCTGTAATGAGATCTTTCCTGACGCACACTGCCAACAAAATGAGGCAGCTTCATTTTCAAACTCAGTCCTTTTCTACAAAAGGCTTGACCAAACTTTTATACTGAGCAGTGACTACGGCCAGATATTCTCATCTGCCTGGGTCACACTGAACAGACCCCAGCAGGCTGGAGCCAGAGATGGGACCTTCACAGTGGGGAAGATTCACAAAAGAGAGTAGTCCAGGAACTGCTCTCAATAGCAATTCTTAGAATCATAAAAACATTAAGATTGGAAAAGACCACTAAGATCATCTAGTCCTACTGTCAACCTATCACCACCATGCCCACGTCTTCTTTTCTTGTAAGCCCACAGCACCCTCTACAAACCCAGACATATTCAGACTGAAGATGTATTGTCTTCCCCACTGCAAGAGATGTAGGATAGGGAGGACAGCTGAGGGCAGCTATGAGAACCGACATCACCTGAGGGTGCTTTCATGTGGAAGAGAAACCAGATAAGCATTTTTTTCTATGACAACAGGGTCCAGAGCAGAAAACATGCTGAATCAGTGAATCCTGCCATTAAAAACAAAACAAAACATTTAAAACAAACTGTATCCCTGTGGCAGTATGTTGTCACTGCTGTCATGCAGCTGCATGGAAACGCCTAAGCAGAGCAGCACGGTGAGGCACCTAATGGGATCATGACTACTCATCTTGTGGATAAAACAGGACATGTACACCTCAACCTACCTAAAGCCACTTCTCCAGCAGTGTCTGCTGGCACAAATCAGACATTTTCTGACCAAGATGAAATACTGACTTCTTCCTGTTTGTTTCCTGATGGCAGTGGACACCCGCGCTGCTTTTTCATCAGTACAGGTGGGGGAAGATGCTGTTCTCCCTTTAGAGATCTTAGGAAGCCTAGTACACTATGTACAAATTACTTTATTTCATTCACCGTGGTAAAATCCAAGAAGATGCGAAAGAAAACTGCTCATAAAAGGCCTTTTTCTGCATCAAGAAGTTATGAGATCTAAGCTTAACCCAGGGACCCACAGCAATAGGTCATCTAGTCCACCTTCATGCTGCTGGAGGATTATTTATTTCCTTGGGAGTACATTTTCCAATCTTTTGTACTTTTTCATCCCAGGGCAAAGTTTATCAAAGAGAGAATACTTCTACAAAAAGCAATTTACATGATCAGTTATTTTATATATTCTGCTTTCTGTTATTTCAGCTGTTCGTGCTGGATAAGAGGCTTATATCCTCCCAGACCAGTTTCTCTTTATCCTGTATTCAATTTGTAATCCTCAGCCTGTGATATCTTAGTTCCTTGTTGTCAAAATGATCGTGATACCACAAGTATGGCACGAGGTCCCTCTGGCTGGGGGCAGGCAGGAGACAACACTGGTTGGAGAAGAATGGATCTCCTTTTTTTTTCTTGCCCAAGACCAGCCAGGAAAATACACGGAAACGAGGATATGGATTTCACAGAATCAAGAGTCATGGGATCATGTGAGGGACATTTAAAGGTCATTTAGGGACATCTAGTCCAACCACCGAGCAATGAATGGGGACACTTACTGCTCCATCAGGTGCTCAGAGCCCCATCCAGCCTGACCCTGAATGTCTCCAGGGACAGGGCATCCCTTACCTCTCTGGGCAACCTGTGCCTCACCACACTTAGTGTAAAAAACTTCTTCCTTATATCCTGTCTATATCTCCCCTCTTTTAGTTTGAAACCATTTCCCTTTGTCCTATCACAAGGGACTCTGCTAAAGAGTCTGTCCTCTTCCCTCTCACAGTCCCTTTAGATTCTGAGAAGCCGCTCTCAGGTCTACCCAGAGCCTTCTCCAGGCTGCACAGCCCAAGCTCTCTCAGTCTGTCTTTGCAGGGAGCTGTTCCATCCCTCACATCATTTTTGTGGCCCTTTTTGAGCCATACTGTGGCCACTTTTGTACCCTGAAGCCATGCAGTCTTTTCAGTGGACTGTGGTCCTAGAGTGCAGGATAGTAGTTGTAAATAAGATATTTTTGGGGCAGTATAGCACCAGCTTATTGCAATATTGTTTTTTTTTTCTAATCAACTCCATCTTAACCTGTTTGGAGAATAACATTTTATCAGTTTAAATATAGAAAAATGATATTTAACGAAAACAAGGCAGCAAATTCAGCTTGTTTCTCATGTAAGAGCACTGAACTGCTGCATGATAATCATGAAAGCAGATGTTCTGCACAGGAAAAACGTGGAGGTGGTACAACAGTGATAATTCAATCATATGCTTATATAAAGTGGATATAACTTCAATCACTTCATGTGACGGATTTCCATTTTCCCTAACAAAGAAGAGACTGCCCTCCTCCCATGTGCACTTTTTTTTTTTAAGCTCTGTAGAAGAGAGCTCACCATCAGCAAAGCACAGCCCTGGGGTAGGGCTGGTAGTCACAGGTGCCTGTCAGAGGCTTACAGGCAAGCTACATCCAGTCCATACAATTAAACATGCCTGTGCTCAATGTGTCTCACTGTAAGTCTGATGCCTGCACAGGTGAGGTGAAACAAAGGGGTAGAAGTGCCTTTGCTCCCCACTGACTATGAAGAATACGAAGGGTGGTTGATACAGGCGTAGCTACCTGCATGGTAGACTTTGGAAATCATGGGAAGTGAATGGCTTTCCCCAGCCCATCACCACTTTGGTGGTACTCACCATAACGCTAATAAGTGTTTTGCTGACTCTCTTCCATTTGGGATATTGGCATTATACTTTCCTGCAGTGCCAGTGGCCTCTTTTATGCCTGACTGCCTTTAAGTGGTTCGAGGCAGAGCAGCGATGCTGGATGGCAGCTGTGCTCACCCATGTTCGATGGTGTTTGCATGGGTGGAGAGAACAGCCACCCTATTCCTCTTAAGGCTTGAAGAAATATGTATAATTAATTGGTCAGATTCCTCAGTGCTGTTCTCAACACTTTACATAGGAATAAATCTGCTTGAGTAATAGAAGGGTAGATTAGGCCCATTAATTACACTCCGCAGCACCTTTGTGTCACATAAGAGTTTTCTGAGGTCATTTTAAACTGCCATTAATCCCTCCCTGTTTTCAGTGTAGATATAAAGCTGGGTAGACACAAGGGTATGTCAGACTTGACACAGGTACACCTGAGAGCAGCAGCAGGCAAAGGCCACCACATAAAAACTGCTCTAGCTGCCATCCAGACCTGGTGAGCCTCAAGATGGAAACGTTCCTCATAGTGGGATTCTGAGTGGGGAGGAATGATTTCCTATGTTGCCACATTTTTTTTTTTATGCGCTAGCCACTCATGTGGGTATAAATCTGCACCAAACCATATCACTCCAAGTGCTAGTCAAGAATTAATTAATTAAATTCAGAGGTCATTTTTGCCGATGGACTTCCAGTGGTTTTTTTTTTTTTTTTTTTTTTTTTTTGAAGGTAAGCCCCTATAAACCTCAGAAGACCAATCTCCGGAAACCATGTGATCCCTGATCTGAAAATATTTGCCTCCAAGTCTGATTTGGTCATGTTGAGTGGAGACAGATAATTTCCTGTCCACTGCTGAAGATACAGCGTAAAATAAACACGTTCCCACAGGTCTTTCATCAAATATCACAACAACACTAGTTCACCAGCAAAGCAAGAGTTCCACCAGGGCTGTTGTGGACTTCTCAAAACAGTCTAGACAGACAAAAAGTGCTATCAAATAGCCCAGTTGCAGACTTCTCCCAGAACAACTGGAGTTGGGCTTGAGGATCCTTATGGGTCTGTAACAACTGGAAGGACCAACACGATGGAAAAGGCGTTACAAAAGAGGTGGAAAGACCAGCACAACAGCAAGGTGCTACAGAGAAAGGGAAGTAGATTGCTCACCTGTATCAGAAGACCCTGAGTTCACAGCGAAAAACTTCCACCAAGGAGGGATCTCTGGAAAGAGACCTTCCCTCAGTGGCAGTCTGTCCTTAAATGAGGCTGAAGAAGGGTGGAGCCAGGCTCCACCCCTTCCAGTCACACAGGTGAATTGCCTTCACCTGTGCTCCCAGGGCTGGCTGGGTCTTTCCTCCAGGTGCTCAATCAGTGGTTCAGGCAGTGACTCAGCAGTTCCCATACACGGGTCCCTCCTAGCTGAGGATATTCTGTGGTTCTATGATTCTGTGAACTGTGACCAAGGTGTTAAAGGCTCAACATACCCCAGAAACCTTAAGGAAGTCAGAGAGTTTAATGATTACGCATCAAGAGACTACAGATATTTTTGTGCTAAGGTGAAATGGTTTCAAGCTTAAAGAGGTGGATTTAGGTTAGACATAAGGAAAAAGTCTTTTACAGCGAGGGTTGTGAGGCACTGGAACAGGCTGCCTAGAGATGTGGTTGATGACCCATTCCTGGAGACTTTCAAGGTGAGATTGGATAAAACCCCAGGCAACCTGATCTAGCTGTGGTGTCCCTGTTTCTTACAGGGGAGATGGACTAGATGCCCTTTGAAGGTCCCTTCCAACTCTAAGGATTCTATGATTCTGTGATTCTAAGTGCAAACAGAAATGTTCTGCATTGGAAGACTGGAATTCAACAGAAAGGTAATTCCCATTCAAACGTGGCAGAATACATCTGGGGAAAGGCAAGTCATGGAGAACCAACAGGAGAAAAGCAGAGCTGGCAGCAGAATAACAGACAAAAAAAATCCAGCGATAATGGCTACATGAAGGAATGACTTCCCTGAAGCCAGTGTATTACACCAAAGTAAAAGTAATAAGAGGGTAGGCCCAGAGAATAGGAAATTAAATCAGAGAACCAAGAAATAATAATTATTGGCTTTTTTACTTAGACAAGGAGGGGAGCAATTTCCTTTAAAATGTTATTTTCTAGACTGTTTCTCAGGCTTGACATTATAATTGTGATATTACACTTTCCTATGAAGTGAAGTGTGAAAAGGATGTCTCCTTTCTGGAGATATTCAAAACTCGCCTGGACACTTTCCTGTGCAACCTACTGGAGGGAACTGCTTTAGCAGTTGGACTGGATAATCTCCAGAGATCCCTTCCACCCCCTACAATTCTGTGATGCTGTGATTTAGTGAATTTTGGGGTCTGAGGAGGATCTGATTTTTTCATTTTGCCAATGCAGATTCCTTGGAGGGCAAAACAGAGATAGATCTGCCTCCCAGTCACGGGGGTTATGATTTTTATTAGTAATTTGGCATTCTGGAATCTCCTGCCTTCAAAGCAGAGGGCAGGGGAGGTTGGTGGTGCCAGTAACATATCCAAAAGGAGGGCCACCCTACATCTGCAAATAGGAGGGAGGGCAGAGAGGTGCTGATGTGCATGCCTTGTTGTTGTCCTAAAACGTGCCCCATTTGCTCTGCCATCATCTCCTCCTGCCTGCCAGCAGTGGCCTTGTTCCTCAGCCTGTCCCCTGCATTTCTCAGTTCTTGTTAAAGCCCCGGGGAATGAGGTACCCTTGATCTTTGCAAGGAAGGGAAGGCAATCCATGTCCTTTCTTCCCACAGAGGATCTCTATAGGATGAAGCTAGCTCTGAGCTGTGCTTTGCATAGAAGTATTTAAAAACAACAACAACAACAAAAAAAAAACCAACCCAAAAACATAAGTAAAGCTCTCTGTGGAGGACTGGCTGCCCGCACTCTTCAAATGAAGTCTGTGTTCCACCACACGATCAAAGCAAACTGTTCTTTCCAGACACGATGACCTCATCTTCAACAAGCTTCTTCTTGTGTCAGGAAATGCAAAAAGTATTTTGCTGATGTGGAAATTTGAAAGTGATTTTATTTATTAATTGCATTCTGTGCGCCTGGCTGAAATCTCAGCCACTGAGGCCACTCAAAAGCTTTTTTTAATGCAAGATGGACATAAAACTGGAAAGCAACGAGAAAGCCAACGGTGTGAGGTGACCATAAGAGCGCTTTTAAGAGTTTATGCTCACTGCCAGTCTGCTGAAGAGAGGAATGAGAGCTAGGCAGCCAGTCTGTTCGAGGAGCTAAAAACTGCATCTGCTGCAGTAAATAAAGACAAGTCAAGACCTGTTCTGCAGCCCTGAGGGAAGCAGCCACCTCCTGGCCCCATTTGCCTCAGGCAGAGCTGCTTTGTGCTGCTGCCCACCAGAGCTGCCCCATGAGTGCCTAGGCGCCAGCAGGCCAGGAATGTGCTAACCAAGACAGAGGAGGGACACTTACATGTTTGAGTTCATGCCCTGGCCACTTTATAGATGTGGCCACCTGCCTGGTTTTCAAACACAGAGACATCAGCAGGCATTTAGTCCTTACTGAAGCTCCCAGAAATGGGATGGCATCACCGCTAAATGTGGGACATGAGGTTACAGGAGAGGAGAAGGGACTTGGAAGTCTGCCTGGAAGAAACTGCCATATGAAGGAGTTTGTAGCACGAGGATGACTTTAGCTCAGCAGCTGCTACAAATGATGATGCCTCCATCACTAAAGACAAATATAATGGTGTTTTTCATCTCCATAAAAATTCAGAATGGAAAATATCAGTATTTTTAACAGTATGCTTCACTCAAAGCCCTAAAATCAATTAGCATGTACTCATTTCCTGAGAAGATTGGACAGTGATCCACTTGCCATACAAGTACTAACTGGAGAAACATACACTGTACGTGGAAAAGATCAATTCTGGTCCCTTTTAAATATCATACACTTCCTAAGAAGAGTAAGCCTGTCATGACAACCTGATTGTTTCACATATCACTTCTAACAAGCTATTTCAAGAGGCAGCTGTTAGAATCAACTGCTCACTGGTGGGGAGAAATAATCAATGTTTTTAACTGGCTATTTTAACAGAAGCATAAGATATGATGAGTAATTAATAATGTATTAAATTTGTACCACTTGGTCTATTTTAACATTAAAATCTTGCCCTTGCCTCAGTGCATGCAAGGAGGAACGCTTTGTCATTACCCTTTCAACGACATCCAGACAACAGTGACATTAATAAAAAGAGACAGATTGGGTTGTACCTACCTTTGCACACTCTTGTCCAACTAAATTTGACTCATTGTCTTCTAGGTTTTTAATAACTACTCTGCTATTAGCGAGAACTTAAACACTGACAAAACCCTACTTATGTAATTAATCAAGCTCAGACAGTACAAAAACAGGCTGTATTTTATCCTACGGATGCCTGCTGCATATATATACACATATATATATATACACACATATATTTTGAAATTTAGGTCCTCTTCAATCACCAGACTAATCCATATCTCAGCGGACATTTCACTAGTATCATATACACAAACAAAATATATAAATACATGAACACGCATAGACAGATACTGTGAGTCCTATTATAGAATCAGAGAGTCATTAAGGTTGGAATAAAATTAAGGAATAATATTAAGGTTGGATAATATTAAAAATATTCCTTCAGTGCTTCATATGATGCAGTCAAGATATTTGACCTGAAAAGACAAGTAGTACAAAAAGCATAAAGCTGGTTTCCAAGGGGCAGGTTTTTTGAACTAATGCATTAGCATTTTTCTTCCTCCCTATTTCTAATAGATCTCCTATCCATGAAGGTGAATAGGATATAGTTTCGTATTTCCTTATGTACAAACCTGCAGAAGAGCACTAGCATTAAGAGACTTTATTGTTCTGTGATACATCCTAGTGGCTCATTATTGGACAAGATGCAGTAGCTTAATATTCTACTGATAAAAATCCACACCAAAGGCCAACACTTGTCATAAGACACCAATAAATTTGGTATGTGTTATTTTTCTGGGGAATTCCAGAAAAAGAGAGCCCTGATGCAGTTTTTGTTTTCAGCCTCCTTTGAACTGTATCAGAAGTAGAAGATGTACAACAATTTTTATTAGGATTTTAGGTATTTATACTTAAAAATATCTACCTTTCTATGGATGGATGATTCAAGGAAAAAGTTGGCAGATTTTAGTACTTATTCAACATGGACACCAAATGGTACCTTTAAAACAGGAACTGAGCACACTTGTCCCCTAATACAAGATGCTTGCTCAGATTTAGTCACCAAGTGCCAAGATTCAGCTCTTCAGAATAAACAACTGTGCCTATGGCAGGATGCACAAAGTCATAAATCTGTAGTGACATTAGGAAGCAGATTACTTTTTAGGAGAACATTTGGGAAGTAGTTTTTCCTCCCATCTGTTCCCAGGTGCATTTCCCTCACCTCTCATGAACAAAGCAGTCTTATACCTCTCAGCCTGGAATGGCCACTACTTAATCTGCCATACAACGGCATTTTTGAAACCCAGCAGTTTTGGATGGTCCATCAAAAATATCCTGACTTTAAATTCACAAGGTTTCTTAGCGTCGTCCTCTAGTGTTCCACATGAGAGTCATTGGTGGTTGGACTAGACAATCACAGTGGTCTTTCTAACCTTAATGATTCCATTTAGGATGAGAGGGAATGGCCTCAAGTTGCTCCAGGGGAGGTTCAGGTTGGATTTTTGGAAAAATTTCTTCTCCAAAAGAGTGGTCAGGTGCTGGAAGGGGCTGCCCAGGGAGGTGGTGGAGTCACCAACCCTGGAGGTGTTCAAGAAACGTTTAGATGTTGTACTAAGGGACATGGTTTAGTGGGGAAGCATTGGTGATAGGTGGACAGTTGGACTGATGATCTTGGAAGTCTTTTCCAACCTCGGTGATTCTATGATTCTATGATATACGCCCAATAACATACACAATAATTGTTTCTGTGGGCATTGATAAATCACACCATTTTAAAAGCCTTGAGTCTGAGACAAAAGGTTTATATTTAACTCTAAACTAATCTACAGGTGGGTGCAGGCTTTCCATCTCTGCTAGGAGCATTCAGAGGCAACTGGACTGATTGATGGCTGGTGTCAGGATTTATCGTTTTGATTCTTCACATGATGCCATCCGTCTCTGGTGGGCCTTTCATTCCTTCTAAGGGTGCTTAATGCTTGAGTAGATACAGCCAGATGTTTGCTCAAAAGCATCAGCTACCTGACTGCACTGCTTCCTGGACAGTATTCAAGCAATGATGGATAACGGAGTATACAAACAGCAGAAACTGCCCAGGGACTCATGGACTATGTCAGTAGCTGGCATGAAAAATATGAAGGGAGATGCTGGGAAAGTGCTGTGGTTTGGCTGCTTTTCTTTGTGGTCTGGATTCTCCGGTATCACACTAAATGTACCATAAGCATACATCAGTGGAAGCAAAAAGGATGGTAATACGCTGACAGTTGTTTTGACTCTATTTTGCTTGGGTCCTGAAAGGTGCTTATTCATGCATTCCAGGCTGCTCTTCCACAAAGCTGCACGTGACTTGAGGAGGAAAATTCACCTCACTTAAATCAGCGTCCAAGCTGACAAGACTGACTCAAATGACATTTCCACTTCGTGCTAACATTCCATTGGGCCTTGAACTCCTTCTGGACCCTCACTATCTCTCCAGCCCCCATCTCCAGCATTCCTACTCTCACAATGGCTCCTGCAGCTTCTCGACACCTCTCCCCCTGCTGCTGCACCCCACACGCACCCTGCTTGCTGCTTTGCACATTTTGCCTGTCCTGATGCTGACTGTTCCTGGCATGCATATTCTTGCTTTTTTTGTCTAGTGGCCTTCATAGCTGATGTCACCAAAACATGAAGGAATGTTTCTAGAATGGTGGGAGCTGCTGAAAGAGCAGATAAGGTGAGCAATGGCACCCAGGACACAAACATGGGGGTGCAGAAATAGAGGCGATGCTCGTGCAAGACTTGGGAAAACCTGAACTTCTCTTTGGATTTCCGGTGGATGCACGTTTGCTTGGAAAGTACTGTTCTGCCCTAGGTACATACAGCTGTGTCTTATCCCCTCTTCCTTCTCTTTTTCAGGAAGAGGAACTGATGAGCCAAACAACGTCTGAATGAGAATATCTGCTTGGTGGCTGAAGGACAATATGCAAAGCCTGAGGGTACAGACCTCTGTGGTGGTCTGAATGTTAAAAAAAAAGTTGTAACTTTAACTTGTAACATACTTCTTCCAAACTTGCTTTAATATCCAACAAGAAGATGTAACTTAGTATTTGCAAGTAGAAGCTACACAATATTCTACAATTCCAGTTCATTCATATTAATCATCAGCTGTACGACCACAATATAACTACATTTTCCTCCAAGGAGAGTAATCTTTATTCACAGAGTAGAAGTCTTCAGTGGCCCCCATGAATAAGAGCGTGTTTGTCATTACATTCAAAAATAATTACTTGATTCAGGGCAGCAAGCGTGGCTGCAACTCTTGAGTTGTATATTTCTCTAGAGAGAGACGGTAAAAATTGTTGAAAATGTGTTTTGTGTAAAATTTGAAAAGAAAATAAGGAGATAGCTGGAAATGTGCTATCGTAGGTCATCAGTGTTCCATTTTCATTCATTTTCTGACACAAGAAATTTTAATGAATGAGGCCTAATTCCTTTGGGGCAAAACAACCATAATCACCCTGTAAAAAGCTTTATGGTCCTGAAATCCCTTGTGTAATGCCTCATGTCTCCTAAAAAGGCCGGAGTTTTGATGTAGCTTCCCTCAGCGACAGTCCCTTCATTTCAGGTAGATATATGAGACTCATCCAAAGACCTTCTTGGACCATCCTAGTACAGTTCTGCTATCTGAGCTCCTGAGATGCAGAATTGCTATCCACATTTTCTTAGGCTTGTTAGATGCCTAGTTATTCTGCTATTACATGTGATTTTACCACCAGGGACAGTGATAGTTCTCTATATCCATTTCACTTAAAGAGAAAATCTGACACATTACCGTAAACCTCTTTCAAGTCTGGCTGTGATCTGCTGATCATCTACTGTGATGGAGATATATCAGTATTGGGTGAGACAGGACTCCTACACTAATAAATTAAATGCGTCCAGAAACATTTCCTCATGCTGAGTACAACTGAGAAAGATCATCCTGCTCCATATTGTTAACCTTTGTCATACCCTGTGCTGACCAAAGTCTCCCAGTTGAGGCAGTCCCTTGACTGTGATCATCCAGGTACATCTGTGTGGTAGGCTGAAGGATTCCTACAGGGTGGGCTTATAGTCTGCCAATGCAGTGGTCACATACATCACATTTTGTGTTCCTCAGTGGTGCTGAAATGATAATACTCTGCAACTGTCTTAAGAAACAACTTCATATAGAAACAAAGCCCCCATGATGAAGACTACACTATCCAACTAGCAGCCTTGTCTTACACTGTTATACACTATACATCACAGCTACCTCTTCTGAAGTTTTTGTTGTTTGACTTCAAAATCACAAAACGGAAGGCAACAAAGCTATCAAAGAAAAGATGAAGCAAAGCAAATTAATCAGAATTATTTATCACATGCTGTTACTTCATTCTTGATGTTAAATAAATAAAATAAAAAACAGCAGTAAAAATAATCTGGATAGATACAAACTTGCAGGCACACCCAGAAAGTGATTTTGCCTAACTGTAGGATTACAGCCACAATAACTAAGTATTAGATAGCTACATGGCACCCAGCCCCTCCTTGTGGTTCTTGGGGACTGCTACTTGCGAAGATGATTTGGAAATTACCAAGCGATTCTCACTGGCTAAGCATCACCCATATCTTTAGTCACTTCTCTTCCCCAGTCAAACCATCCTGACCCAAATCTACCTCTGGCACATCTGTCAGGGCAGGATCCATGCTAATTGGCCTTTCCTCCCTCTCAACCTTCTCATTCTAGGGTATTTGTTCCCTTCCAAGTTACACTGGTGGTGCTCAGGACAATCTCTCAGTGTTAGGAAGGGAGACTGTTGTGGAAAGACACACTGAAGTCAGAATACTAAGAAATTACCATTTCTTCGCATTCCTTGTACCTAGATTTCATACTCTCTTGCCTTGATGCAGAGACCTGACTCTGCAGAGAGCGCTCTGTCAGAACTGCTTTGTTGATGTGCCATTTTATCAGCAGATTTTGGGCATTAGAGAATGAAATGGTTAATGAGATCTGAGATATTTTGGCATCTACTCTGTTTAAGAATCAACAGACTTTAATCTGATGGATGTTTAGCAGCACTTTCCTAGAATACCTCTTCAAGGAACCATCCCATACTGACTTTAGTGAAAGAATGCAGGGAAGGAAAAAATTCTATTTTCCAAGAATGTGACATTTCTGTTTTTCTGTGTATCACAGTCATAGGCCGTGTCAAAACAGAAAGGATTCCATCAAGGCTTCCAAAGATGTGAAAGTGGTATAAAAAGACAGGCTCCAGGGCATCTGATTTTTTTAATGACAAGTTTCTATTGGGTTTAACTAAAGCAAGCCACTTCAAATCTCATCCAAATCACGCTGAGCAGCTCTGCTGACAAGCGCTCAAATTATCATGGGAAAACAGGACTGGAAGGTCCTCTTGGGTCACCAAGGCAAGACCCCTTCTGATGTGGGCTGTTGTGCTGCTTCCTTCAGAAATGAATCAAGTTCCGTCTCACAGGCTGCTGGTTTGGGGCTAGCTGTCTTCCTAGACAACCTCACTGCATTGATAGTCTGAGCTCTCCTTTTCTAAGGGCACCTAAGGGTGATTTATTCTCCTCTGTACTGGGATGAGAGCTCTTTCTTGTTACCTGCACAGCTCTCCTCCCTGTCTACTTTGCATTCTCCTCATCAAATTAGCATTTCTTTGCTTTTCCTAGTTTGGCTTAATCTCTCTTGAGCATCAGTCACAAAAGGAATACATTGCACATCCAGTACTGCAGAACACTGCACAACAGCATGGATACTCTCCTTTCTCCTCTGTAATTACCTTTCCTTATACATATTAGAATCTCATTTAGCCCTCTAATGAGTGCAGTATGTTGTTCGCTCAATTAACCAATGATAAATACACGTGGGTGTCTACAGCTGAGGTAGTGGGACAGAAATAGGCATTTTTGAGGTCTGTTTAATCCGACAGCTTAGACTTATCTTTGGGTAAGATATTTTATGACTTCATGGACTTCGTTGACCAGATCTGACTGCAGAGATAGGTCTCAGTAGTTATCTTCGATGTAGATGCTGACAGTGACCAATAAGTATATCTTTATATCCTCTCAAAGGTTCCCTGTTGATAAGCTACTTAAAAGGGTAGATGTGGCACCTAATGGACATGGTTTAGTGGGCATGGTGGTGATGGGTTGATGGTTGGACTAGATGATCTTAGTGGTTTTGTCCAACCTTAATCACTCTCTGATTCTGTGACTCCATGATTCTATGAAAACATAAATTCTTAAACAGGGTGGAGTGACCTTACAGTTTCTGTTTCATGCATCATATATTAATTCAATGATGACAGTTAGGCAATTCTTCCTGCAGGATAGCTGGGCACCGTAGAAATTTGTGATGCTTTCTATCTTTGAGTTCTCAGAAAAGGTTGTCAGTATTTTTCTGGGTGAACAATGTTGATATTGGACAAAAGAAATGCCTGTGACCAATGACAAAGAGCATTTTCAACCTCTTATTTCAACTTTCCTCCCAGTGAAAACCTGACCATCTTCTCTTGTGACAGACCATACATCCTGGCATGCTTATGACTCAAAGCATAGGCTTTATTTTGTACCATGCTGGAAGAAGCTGGTAGAAATCTCACTTCATCCAAGCAGCACGGACAAGAATGAAGAAGTGGCTTGGCCATCATGCGTCAGACTCTCGCAAAGAGGTTGGAAGGTTGTTCCTTCTGTGATTGGAGTGTCAACTTTATTCATGCATGTCATTAGTGCAGCAGCAGTCCCCACTGCAGGCACTTGTCCCCTGAGAAGCGGCTGCTGTCACCCTCAGCTCTGACACTGGCTGACCCAGCAGAGCAGGGAAGCAAGGACTGCCTCGTTACCCAAATTACCCTCCGCTGTTTTAGTAACTCCTGTCTCAGTTATTTGCGTTATGAAACTCAGGAACACAAATGTACACAGGAAATATGTTAAGTCTTAACTGTAACCGTAATTATTCAGTTAGCAATTTCAGAAGTCCTTATACATGAGAGAGAGCCTACTTTATCATTCCTCTGGTTTGGCTTTCCCTTCCAAAGTAGCTTCCTTGACTCTAAAAACGCCGTCAGATGATAGCAGCACAGTACTGCTGTGCAGGAGGCAGTCACACAGCACGTAATTCCCCAACTATGCTCTAAGGTTTAGTTCTTTGAGGATGACTCAAATATCAGCTGACTGGCAGTGCACATAGTTTCACATAGCACTGGCACAGTGCAAGGCATTTTCGGGATATATGAATACCAACCAAAGACTTAAGAATTACTAAAATTCCTTTCAGCAGCTTGACTGCTCTATAACATGAAGTTGCCCAGGGCACTTAACTAATTTTCCATGCTTTTCTTCCACCATTCCTTTGAATTTATGTTAGTGAGGCTCGATAAGACCTGCAGACCAAAGCACTGAGCGTATCACAGAATCACAGTGCTTGTAACTCTTCCCACCCCAGTCTGCAGCCAGAGCTAGTCTTCTTATTTTAAAGAGTTATTAGAGCTTTTTGCCTAGCTGAACTTTTGTCTGATGTTCTTCAGCACATGAGTGAGTTTGTGAACTCAATCCACTCTCACTGAAGAAACTAACTTTTGATAAAATTGTGGGAGAGAAGAACCTTCTTTCTACCTGCTAATTAACATCACCAAATCTCCATATGCTTGGCATGGAATGAGCCTCATGATCCAGAACCTGTTGTTCTTTTCCCATTTGCCTGGTACTATCACACTATCACACCTATGGATCATCTTTTTTTTTTTTTTTTTCACCCTGGGAGCTCTACATACAATAATCACTCCTATTCCCCAGTCTTTGCTGCAAGCATACAGAACTGATGGCTGAAGAGCATGAAGCTGGCACTTTTGTTTTCAGCTGACCAGTAACTTCAGATTACTCATGCTGACAGAGGTCTTCAATATCTGGTTGTACATCTGGAACAGTCTTTTCTGAGCATGAAAGTTTAAATACGTGCGGATACTGTTCATACAGTCTCCTCTGAACTGGATTTTACATTTAACAATCCCTATGCAATCTCATGAGTTTTAATATCTAAGGGAATAAGATGTTGCAGATTCACTGAGAAATCCGTTAATATTTCAAATGTTAACATTTTCCCCAGAATTTCCAAGGTAGTATTTTCATATATCAATACAAACACAGAATCCATTGACTAACAGTAGGAGGAGCTTTTCTGAATCTAGGCTGAACTCCCCGGAAAAATATGCAGAAAGTCATAACTTGTCCCAAATCATCTAATCACAGAAAGCTCACAGAAAAACATGGTAGAAAGTTAAAGTTAAGGCAAAGAGAAATCCTACCACTTTCTGCGTGATCATAGCCTAACCTTTTGATTTATATCAGCATCTATAAATTGTACCTTTCTCTTGAAATCAAGATTTTCAGTGAAAATCTAATTATTAAAATTTTAATTAATGTAAACACAATAAGTAAGCTCATTTCTTTTATAAGCTCCTTAAGAAGTTTACTATCCCAGCAACTGAGAAGCAAACAGTGGGTACTTAAAAGCAAAACAACCACTAAAAGCAGTCCGTAGTGAAGCCCAACATTTTTATGGCTGCATCCACTATTAAACAGCTCACTACATAAACAGTAAGCCCATTAGAGCCACAATGTCAAAGATGCTCTGTAAGCTGAACGGGTGAAACATTTCCACAATGACTGCAAGCCAGCAAAGCGCTCCGTAAGATGTCAACAGGGAAATACAATTCAGCCTTAATAGGTTCAGAGCTTATGTAAGCCAAGCTTATGGGATGGTCTATTAAAAAAGCAATGAGCAAGTGACTTAACTGTAAACATAACCTGCAGCTTCCTAGAACACGCCAGCTAAACACATGTGAAACTCCTCTCAAAGACACTGCGCTAGCTGTAAGGCTCACCTGTTCTGGACTGAAAATGAACAGAAATAAAAATATCTCCCGTTACAGTGACAGTTAAGGTGATATTCACTCCTGAAAAGAGATCTTGAATCTCTTAAGTCCCACCAATGCCTTAAGGAATAAAATCATTATAACAAGCCTATGTGACTTTTCTTCCACTAAAACATTACCTGTCCTTCTGCAAAGACATTAAGCCTCCATTCCCAATTAGCAATGCAGTGACAACCCTTTCGGACTTGGGATATGAACACATGCCTCTGGGTGAGACTTCGGTTCAGCAAAATAAACCCTTGAAGCAACACAAGTTTTGCACTTTCTGGATTAAAAGACATCCATTTCCACACACCCAGCAGGAAAGGGAGAAGAAACCATCCGGACAACTCACCACCAGGTTTCCTATCACCATGACCAACAAGAAGACAAGAAGGCACAGGGGCTGCCCAGCTACTTCCATGCAGTCCCACATGGTCTCGATCCACTCCCCGCACAGGATTCGGAAGATGATGAGGAACGAATGGAAGAAATCGTTCATGTGCCACCGTGGCAAATTGCCAGTTGTGCTTATCTTCTTAACATTGTCCAGGTAGCTTTTCCCAAAAAGCTGCATTCCTACCACGGCAAAAATAAAGACGATGATTGCCAGCACAAGGGTGAGGTTCCCGAGGGCGCCCACGGAATTACCGATGATTTTAATGAGCGTATTTAAGGTTGGCCACGACTTGGCCAATTTGAAGACCCGCAGCTGTGAACAAAACACAGACAACAGTGTCAGTTCACAGAAGCAACAGACATTTCAGCTGATGAATTATTAAGGTGGGTACAACGTGGAACACGTTAAATGCCGCAGTACGAGGGGATTTTAGCCACACTTCCTGTGAACCTCACTATGTCTATTAATAAAATATCACTGGTGCTTCCTGGGTGAGAATGAAGCGTTCAGGGGCTGTGCTCTGCTTCATTAGACAGATGTGCTTTGAGAAGCTCTGTTCCCTGATATCACTGAGGGGAATGGAAGGAGGAAATCTCAGGTCTCAGTATTTTCCTTTACGTTATTTTTCCTCCTCAAATTAAGCAGCCTGACAAGCATCTGGGGGGAAAGGGTTTAGGGTTCGATCCTGCAATGGGAGAAGCATTTCCTCTGTCTTTCAGCGCAAGCCTCAGCCTGATACTGGTAGCTGATAGGTCCCAGGCTGAAAACCACCTCTGTGCCAAGGATCACGCAGGCTGGGCACGGCTCATGTCCCACCAAAGACCTGTTTTAAGGATGCAAATGGCTCCTAGCCCTTGTGCTGTGTTTCCAACCAAAGGTTTAATTTCAACCCCACTGAAGAGGCACTGCTCAGAACCTGACAGGAGGCTCTCAGGAAACAGCAGCAGCAGATAAAAAAAATGCATTTTTGAGCAGCAAAGAGAATTTCAGAAAGGGAAAAAAAAAAAAGAAAAAAAATAAATCCTTCCTCTAGATGTAACCATAAGGGCTTATTTTCCTGGTCTTTCAAGTTCTGAAGCCATATCATGGCCAGAATGATTAGCATGGACATCCTGGTACATGAAGTGCAACACAAATGTCAGGCTGGCAAGGAAACGACTTTTCTGTTCCAATATGCCGACAGTCTCTCATTAATCGAATGCCACTATCCCATGCATAACAAAGGAACTGACAGCTAAGGAGTTCCGTGAAAGACAGATGCTGTGTTATGCTGATCAGTTCTAGACAAAAAAAATCACTCTGTGAATAATTCAAAGACATTCTCTTTTGACAACATTTAAAAGAATGGTGACATGTTTATAATATAATTTAGGAATAACAACTTCCAAAAAGACATGTCACTAGCTCTTGCATTTTTGGGGCTATCATTTATCTGCTGGTTGTGCTAACAGGTGTACAGGTATAAAAACGCAGATTTTTCTTACAAATTGCATCTCAAACATTTAAAGTGCACCTCAAGTACCTGGCACAGCTAGAAGGAATCAAATTATGTTCTCATTTACCCCGATGTAAATCTGGAACAATTCCATTTATCCCACAGCTCATATAATTAGTCTCACGTACTGTTCACTGGTTTGCAGCAGTTAAAGTCTTTATTACTGGATGCATTTTTAAGGAAATAACGTTGCATTCATCTCAGAGCTTATACTTAATGCAAGGAGAGGGGTAAGAGCAGAATGAGACCGTTACCAATCGAAAGGAGCGTAACACAGACAGGTTTCCCATGCTGGATAAACCCAGTTCCATCAGGCTCAGTATAACAATTATGCTGTCAAAAATGTTCCAGCCCTGCTGAAAATAGTAGTAGGGGTCAAGGGCAATTACTTTGAAGATCATTTCTGCTGTAAAAATCCCAGTGAAGACCTGCAGAAAGAAAATACAAAGTGAAAACAGCTTTCCACACCTCCCTCCTTTTTCGCAGTCTCCACAGCCACAGGTGAACGCAGCAGAAAGCCAAAAACAAGTTACGAGCAAATACGTCATTTTTCACGCTTGATTCTTTATCACTGCTACAGCTCCGGCTTTGTCTGGTCTCTTTGCAGCGATGCTCGGCGATGTCTGGGTTCAGCCCTTGATGGGGACAGACACTTACATCGCCTTCTGTCGCCTGCATGTTCTCAGTGGTAGAAAAGAAAGCGTAAAGGTGCCTTTTATAAAGGTTAAATCTATTTCAGTGGAGCAACCTGAATGAATGGAGTGGGAGTTTTAAAGGGATATTTGGACTGCAGCGTAGCAGCTGTATTATCCGTTGCTATTTTGTTATTACTATCAATACCAGCTCAAGCCTCCAGCCATTCTGAGATTCTTTCCTGGCACCAAAGGCAATTAGAGACCCTAATTTGAACCCTCTTATTTTTATTTATTTATTTATTTATTTTACAAATACTCACAGCAGATTTCTTCTCACAGCATCTTGGAGACGCATTGCTTATTTATGACACAGTTCGAATGTCACAGAGTGGAGCTTTTAATTGGAACATATTTCTTTAAAACAACATATAAATATTGCCTAAGAGGCATGGGGAGAAGACATAGGAAGTCTGCTGACAGCAAATTCAGTTTTAACCCATTCCTGTAAAGCATCTGAGAGAACTGAATCTTATCCTTTCAGATGCACTCCTGAAGTACCACCTGAAATACGACAGCTTAAAATGAGAAAATGTGAGCATCATGTTGTACTCACACAGTTTTATTTTCATTCCAAGTACCTGCTGAAGTGCACAGAGCTTCATGTTCTGAAAAATTCTCTGCTGCACTTCTACATCAAAGCACATGGTTTTCCACACAAGAGTCAATATCAGTGCACTGTGTAGGTCAAAAAGAGGGGACTCCAGAACTGACATATCAGTAACAAACACTCAAGGAGAGATGTTTTCCTTCCTATAAGTTGAGCGTCTACAGCTATCCCAGAAAGTGATCAGCTCTAAGGAAGAAATAAGAGAAACTCACCATGGTGTGGAAGGGAAAAGTTAAGGCTCTATAGTTAAGGTGTTAAGGAATTAAAAAAAGAAAAAGATCATATCTTGCATTTGAGGAAGGTTTGACTTTACCCTGTAATGCTTCAGGACCAAATGGCTGGATTCTTCCAAACAGTCATTTTACACAGCTCCTTATGTAAAATATATTCTCCTTATCAGGAAAGAGTACCTCAGACTGTGCCAGTGTGAACTGCCATGCTATCAATGTCCCATACCAAGAACCCAACACAGTGGTCCATCTCTGTTTCCTAACTGACCCACAATTTCTGAGTCATGGTGGTTGGAGGTACCAGAGATTCCCACCAGAATGCCCCAGTTTCCCTAAGAACAGTGAACCAGCCCAAACTAGATGGCTGTGAAATCATATCCAGGGGACTGCCTGCAAACCCACACCACCACACTGCCTGCATTATATAACTGCCTTGATAAGAAATGACTCAGGAGGATCGCTTCCTTTGCCTGAATCTTTTTAATCAATAGCCTTCTGAGAAGGAAATGTCATAGCAAGATAGAAAAATGTCTGAGCCGTCTTATAGGCATTAGGAGTCGTGTACGTGCACCAGTGACAAATTTCAAACGGGAGTCATCAAATTGCCAGCACCTTGTACCCAGCTGCTGGGCTTATACAAGTAGCTGGATGCTGCGGTGATAAGGGCTGGGAAGGAAAAGAGTAACGATGGCCTCAAGTTGCGCCAGGGGAAATTCGGTTTGGATGTTAGGAAAAATCTGTTCTCCAAGAGAGCGGTCAGGCGCTGGAACGGGCTGCCCAGGGACATGGTGGAGTCACCAACCCTGGGGGTGTTCAAGAAATGTTTAGATGTTGTACTGAGGGACATGGCTTAGTGGGGAAATATTGGTGGTAGGTGGACGGTTGGACTGGATGATCTTAGAGGTCTTTTCCAACCTCGGTGATTCTATGAACTCGCCATCCCACTGGTTGTGAAGTGCCAGTGGGGATTTGGAGGATTTTCTCTTAAATAAATAAATAAATTCTCCACTTACTCTACAATGGTATCTCCGTTTCTAAAGAAAAACTGAAATTGAGAAAAATCTCACTCTATCTACACTATGTCATCAAGCTGCACGTGTGCTGGTCCGGCCTTGTGATGGCGTTTAGAAACGTTGGTTGCTGTAAGTGATAAAACTAAAGGGGCCCAAAAGAACCAAGTACCACGCGCTTGCCCAATGGAGATGGCACCACCAGAGTGGGAGATCTCCAGTGCCTGGCAGGCAGACGAAGAACTACTCTCACAGATAGAAAATCCACATCCCACTCTCATTTCTTTCAGAAACACTTATTTGGAGGAAAAAATGCCAAAGATGTGCCCTTTTTAATATCTTCCCCCACCTAATATTGGTGTAATCACTCAAAGAGGGTTAGATGGGATGGCAGGAGCTCAGAGCTCAGTGTGGGTGCAGAGGAGGCTCTGGCATTTGGTGGCTTAGGGGAAGCAGGCACCTGGCAGCCTGCCCTGGAGCTGGGGCTGCCATCCCTTACACGGCCAATTGCAAAAAACACGCTCAATTTTCATTACAAATGACTTTGCAAAATCCTCCACAGAATGGAATTACCTTCTCCTGACCTGCTCTACTCACAACCATTCCCGCTATGCGAGGGTTTAGCAAATCTGGCGGGGGGAGCATCTCATCCATCCTGGCATCTAAGGGGAAGGGCAGCCCAGGGCCAGCAGCCTACTCCAAAACATAAGCAGCAGGCTGTTTCGCTTATTTTACACTTTAACACAAATCAAAATAGCTTCAGGCAGTGCTGAGAAGCTCAGGGTGAAGCACACCATCTTTTGCAAAACTTTGCAATATTCAACAAAATTGCCTTTGCGATTTTCCCTCACCCTCTGCTCGTCGTCTCCATTTCCATCAGCCCTGTTGGGAGCCCTGTGGGCAGGAGGGCTGCCAGGGGCTGGAGATTTGCTGCCCATGGTCTGGCAAAGAGAGAAGCTGCTCTGTCAAAAGCAGAGCAAGGAACAGACGCATTCACCAGCCAGAGGGCGGGACAGCAGCATTGCCACCTGCTGTCACGGATGCTGGGTCCAAAGGATTTTTTTTTCATCTGAGGAGTCATCTGAGAAGGCCACAAATGGTTGAGCAACATCCCCACAACGTGGGCTGGCTGCACAGAGGAGCTGGGTGCAGTCCTGCAGGGTGACTTTCCAAGCTACGCTTATCTATTGCTTCCCACAAAGGAGTAGAGCGTGGGTTTGGAGCAATCAAAGGAGACACCTAATTTTTCCTAGCATAGCGACAGGGAGATCTGCCAGGACACAGCAGCTGAAAACCTGCGGACTGGCTCCACAGGCTGAGAGAACTTCAATCTGCTTGAGGAGGTCTGCAGCTAAGAATAACAAGGAGTCGTATTTTAAAAAAAAAAGAAAAAAACATGACGTGTATTGTGCGTACTGGTGCTGGTACAAGAATTCTGATCATTGTTACTACCCACCTAAACCTGCCAGCGTAGGATGCACCTCAATGCAGACATGACATCTGCAGTGTCTCTGCATGTTCCATCTGCAGTTGATGGTCACTGAAGTCAGTGGCCTACAGGGCACAGTTCACCTTATCCAAAAGTAAATGTCTTAAAAACATCAAATTAATTGTGCCTTAAAATTGTCCATTTCTCTTCACTGACTTTAAATGCAACCAGCTCCGACAGAGACTCCTACGCTGCAAATATCCCAAGTTGGGCAAGGTGAATCCCAGCTTGAGGGCCATCTTTTTTTTATAGAAATAAAGGGCTTTTCTCATCTCCATTTTGAGCTTCTTAAATTCAAACTTAGCAGGGTCCACACTGCAGAGTACTCCAGACCTTCTCCTGGTCCTACAGGACATCTTGCTTGTACTACTAGATTTTAAGGGCAGTTCCACCATGTCATAGCTGGATGTCCTGTGCCTTTTCCAATACAAACTCTTCTGAAATTAAAAGGATTTTTAAACACTAATTTATAAATCTGTAAAACATGGTACCTTTTAAGCATAAACTCAAGAGAAAGGCAATTAAAGTGAAAGCCTTGATTTTGTAGTGACTGCAAGATTTCGTGACCCCACATGGTTAACAAATTGTACCACACTGCCCCTGGAATTACCAGATCTCTGGATCCTCAGAAGAGGTGACAGTGTGCTCTTGCTTGACATGACATAAGCAAAGCAATGCTGACAGCATATTAAAAGAGAACCTTCCCAAGACCTAAGCCAAAACTTTAAAAAGCAGCAAACACACTCCTCAACCAGTGTTTCACCTTTATACTCACTTACCAAATTGCCTATGTAAAGCATGTGGTCAAACTCCTTCGTCATCTTATAATGCTCCAAGGCCATGAAGAGGGTGTTCAGCACAATGCAGAGGGTGATGGTGAGGTCAGTAAATGGGTCCATTACCACAAACTTGACGAATTTCTTGATTAAAAGCCAAAACGGGCAGCAATCCCAAATGAGAAATTTAACAGCAAAGTGGTTCCAGCACGGAGGACATTTCTGGTGTGATTCCTCAAGCTCTAAGTCACAAGCAGTAAAATAACAGTCAATGCACACTGAGTTATATGACAAGGAAACATTTAAAATGACTTACAACATAGAGGAAGGCTCTTGAATTACCCCAAACTATTTTTTTCTTCTTTAGGACAAAAATATTTCTGTCCTAACAGGCAAATTATGTACTTTGGGTTTTTTGCCAGTTGATTGCACTTAGCAGATAGTAGCCTATTCCGAAAGTAGTAATCTTTCAAAAGAATCACAAGCAAAAAGGAAGATTCACACAAAATACGCAAAGCCTGGTATTTCTCACAGATCTGCACTCAGTTTTCCAGTTTGGCAAGTTCAAGTGCTTAAAAGAATAAATTGTTTTCATTTAACTTAGACTGGAGAATAGGTTTTTTTTTTCAATCTCAGGTCTCATTTTACAAGTATCTTAAGTAGTAAGTTTTAAAGTGTTTAAGAGAAAAAGAGCTTAAATCCAGTATTTAGGGCCGATTTACAGGATTGCAGGATAGCAGGGTTTGGAAAGGACCTCTGGAGATCATCTAGACCAACCCCCCTGCTAGAGCAGTTCCCTATAGCAGGTCACACAGGAAAATGTCCAGGTAGGTTTAAAATATCTCCAGAGAAATAGAGTCCACAACCTCTCTGGGCAGCCTGTTCCAGAGCTCTGTCACCCTCACAATAAAGAATATTTTCCTCATACTCATATGGAACTTCCTGTGTTCCAGTTTGTGCCCATTGCCCCTTGACCTGTTGCTTGGCACCACCAAAAAGAGTCTGGTCTCATCCACTTGACTCCCATTCTTTAGATATTTATAAGCACTGAGCTCCTTCCCAGCAGGTCAGCCCCTAACCTGTACTGATGCACGTGGTTGTTCCGCCTCAGGTGTAGGACTCTGCCCTTGCTCTTGTTGAACCTCATCAGGTTCCTCTCCACCCGACTCTCTAGTCTGTCTAGGTCTTGTTGAAAGCAATTTTGCTCTCCTCAGCATAACTGTTGAGGGTGCATTCTATCCAGGTAATTGATGAAGATGTTAAACAAGACCTGACCCACCACAGACCCCTGGGAAACACTAGTAGTTACAGGCCTCCAACTACAATCTGCACTACTGATCACCATCCTCTGAGCTCTGCCAGTTAGCCAGCTCTCAATCCACCTCACTGTCCACTCCTCTATCTCACATTTCCTAAGCTTATCTATGAGGATGTTGTAGAAGACAGCATCAAAATCTTCACTGAAGTCAACGTACACAACATCCTCTGCTCTCCTCCCATCTACCAACCAGTGATGACATCATAGAAGGCTATCACGTCAGTTGAGCATGATTTCCCCCTGGTGAATCCATGCTGACTACTCCTGATAACTTCTTCTCTTCCGCTTGGTTGGAGATGGCATCCAGAACAAGTTGTTTCATCACCTTCCCAGGGACAGAGGTGAAGCTGACTGGCCTGGTTTCCTGGCTCCTCCTTGCCTTTTTTGAAGACTGGAGTGACATTGGCTATCCTCCAGTTCTCAGGCACCTCTCCCATTCTCCACAACCCTTCAAACTTGATAGAGAGTGGCTTAGCAATCACTTCTCCCAGCTCCCTCAGCACTCATGGTTGCAACCTATCAGGGTCCACAGACATGTGTGCCTACACAATCTCTGACCAGACCCTCCTCAAACAAGGGGATATCTTCCTTTTCCCAGACTCCCTTTTCTTCTCCCCAGGGTCTGGGATTCCCAGGTCAAAGTTGGCTCTCCTGAAGTCCAGGGCTGCCATCCTACTTATTGCCTTGTTTCTTCCACATAAAACACTGAACTTGACTATCTCATGGTTGCTGCATCCCAAGCTGCCCCCAGCCTTCACATTCCCAACCAGTCCTTCCTTGTTTGTAAGAACAAGGCACACCTCTCCTCGTTGTCTCCTCAACCATCTGCATCAGCAAGTTATCTTCCATGCCCTGCAGGAACCTCCTGGACTGTGTAGGCCTGGCAGTGTTTTTCTTTCCAGGAAATATCAGGGTGTTTGAAGATCCCTCATGAGAACCAGAGCCAATGATACTCTGTTTTAAAAGCCAGAGTATCAGTGGTCGTCAATAGGATTTCTGTTCTTGATGTCTAATCCAAAAAAGGAATTACGCATCCAATTTCTTCTGAAAATCAGGGGAGTGCATCACTCAGTTTGAATATGGTACTAAAGCTCTGATGTGCTTTTTAAAGGTGCTTTTAAAGTATTATTTAAAATGCAACTTTTATATGTTCATTTTATTTGAGCACAAAAGAAGATAAATGGCTTTGTAAGTATAATTTGTGTTAAATGATGAAAAAGAAAAGCCAAAAAAGACAGTTAATGGCTGAATGATCATGATTAGCAGAATTGCTTAATGCTTTCCTTTTCTGATTCCTTTATGGGCATGGAATGCTGTATAACAGTTTTAGTCTATATAATTAGAACCTGAGGTGATAACAGGAAAGCTTCAGCCAAGCCTGTTATTTCAGTCAGTTCATAAACAGCCTCCTCTCTCAAGCCAGGATTCGTTCTCTGTGCATTTTCCTTCACTGGACAACAGACCTGCAGTGTTAGGTGTCCTCTAGCACATTTTCAAAATATTGGTTGATGTCCTACATGTACAGATTTTGCACAAACACCTGCACTGCCCTGAGATCTCTGGGAAGCTGAACTACTCCCAAGAGATAATTCTCTCTTTCCAGCCTCCAAACACAGGGTTTAGAGAGAAAAGCCTAAAATGATGTGAATTCATAACCCAAACAATTTCAATGCAAAATCCTTATTTTGCGTTTGTTTTCTGAAAACTACCTCTGAAAGCAATAAAGACTTCGAGGCAGTCACTTCCTAATGGACTTAATTCTCCAGGTAGAACCAGAAGAACACATTTGTCTGTATACTCCTCATAATCATTTCTAACCAACCCTCTGTATTCCATTCTCACTGATTTTGATAACTTCACAATGCACATGTCAGATGTGCTGCTTCTTCCCTGAAACTCTACATGCAACAAAGCTTTTTTAAGCCCAGGTTGTTGGTGAAGCGGATTGTTTTGTCTCCCTCAGCTACATATGGTTCCTCTGTCCTTCGTGCTCCTGTGTCTTGTGGGTGAGCTGGTTCTGCTCACTGATCCAGCTGAAAATCAATTTTTTGTGCAGTCAAATCAAACTGCAGGAAGAGGGAAGGAAGAAGGTGTGACTGTCCTCTTTTGGCAATGATGTGGCATTAAAATGGTTTAAACCATTTAAGAACCCACATCCTTTCTCACCAGAGCTAACCTTTGAAAATCACAGTACACTGAATATTTTTTTGAAGACACTGTAAAAGGAAAAATAGAATTGGAGGCATTTTCCCTCTTATTTTTAAACAAAAAAAGTAGGTCCCTCCTTGACTGCAAGACTTTGCAATGTCTGGGGACAAAAGAGAAGCAACGACTTCCCAAGAGTCGAGAGCAGAAACCAAGCAACAAAAGGGGGAGGGGATTTCTGGTCTGGCTGTTCCAAGCCAAACATTATTATTATACCTAAAGCCTGTGAAACTTTTTTCTTCTGATGTGATGTTCCTCTTTTTAAGAAGTATTTGATTTCAATGACAGATCAAACTTTGGGAGTTAGGAAAACCTTGTTAAGGATTTCTTCTATATGAGGCTAAAAAATGTACATCGCTAAACTTGATGGGGACTATTTCAGAGATAAAATATTAAAATTAATAGAAAGTATTGTTAAATGAATGTGCAAGAGTCCAGCTCAGGCATTTTAGGCATTCTTAACATTGTCAACTGCAAAAAAAACCCCAATGAAAACAAACAAAAACAACTTTGCAGATCATACTGAATACTGGCATATACTAAAGTGATTATGCACCTATTAAGAATACAAATCCTTATTTATTTAAATATATGTTTATCTGTTCTGACCAGAATACAGCTGACCATAAGCACAGGTTGTAAAAAGCTGAGGAAGAAGATGGGCTTTGTGGTTGTAGGCTGGGCCACGTCTCCAAAGAGGCAGGTCTTGTCCCTTCCTATAAGACATCTCCCAGACAAATCACCTAGTCTTGCATTACCTTCCTATTCATCAGTAACACAAAGAATAAGCCTCCAGGAGAATCCAAAAATTCCTGTGTTCCACTCTGCCTTCCTGAAAGACATTCTCCTGTGCTCTTACTAGTTACCTCCTATTTGGTCTCAATTTACAACACAGGAGATGTAAGAAACCCTTTCCTAGAAAAGAGGCGTCTTGCTATGAGTTAGGTTAGATTTAGATTATATGTTAGGAAGAAATTCTTTACTCAGAGGGTGGTGAGGCACTGGCACAGGCTGCCCAGAGAGCTGTGGATGCCCCATCCCTGGAGGTGCTCAAGACCAGGCCTGGATGGGGCTGTAAGCAACCTGGGCTGGTGGGAGGTGTCCCTGTCCATGGCAGGGGGTGAAACTGGATGGGCTTTGAGGTCTCTTCCAATCCAAACCATTCTATGATGGTATAATACTTGTAAATGTATGCACAGTCTGATGCTCCACTACGCTTCATCTTGGTTAGCCCTCTGTGCATCAAAGGCCGTGGGGAAACAAAATGTTATCAGATCCAACTTTGATTATAAGGCCAGCATTTTGTCAGGATTCTTACAAGTCTATGGGTGAGACAGTGCTTACACAGCCTTCTTTTAAAGCATTGCCTGTATTATAGGGGTTGCAATATTTCTTCCTGCCAACCAACAAGCACTTGGCTTTGTGCAGGGAGACCAAAGACGTCTTACCTTCCAGGGCACTGGTGATGATGCTGACAGCACTCACTGCCCTCTGTCTCTGAAAGGGTTCATCTGAGTGGTCCAGCGATGGGCGATGGGGCATTAAAAGCTGCTTCTTGCTGGCCTCATCTGAGAGAGAGGTCTGTTGAAACGAACACATCAGGTCAGCTGAGTAAAACCAGGGCAAAAAAACACAAGGCAGACATGGGGCAGTGTTTTCAAAATTGGCAAAGCAGTCTTTTCTCTAAGTCCAAACCTCACCATTTTCCCAATTAGACATGTGCTGCTGGGGTACAGCTTTTGAAAATGGCACTGAGCAATTTTAAAAACTTGGCCTTGTTCTTTACCTCTGCATAAACAGGTGAAAGATGCAGATGAAAATAAAGGGGCATTTATGACACCAGAGAAACAGCAGCGCTGCTTTACCACACTCTTTCCTAGTGAAAGAGGCCCTGCTTGATTACATTAATTATACCATTATTTCTGAAATGTGTTAACTGTTTAATTATACTTCTAGAAGAGGAAAAAGGAGTGTTGGTAACAGCTCCATTACAGGTCTCTGATATCATGCCAAGCCAACTTACTCCTCAATATACGGTTTTTCTTGTTCTGAAACACTGCCAGATCTGAACAATACTCTCTCATTCTGGTGATCTTTGGTGTCATGGATTCTGAAGCTCCGTAATTAGGGGAGAATCTCTGCTTCCTTTTTTCCCCCCTCCAAACAAAAACAAAATCAGAAAAAAACCAAACTATTTTGGTTTCTTGTTTTCAAGAAAAAGCTTAAAAAAAAACTCCACAGACAACTCCAATACCAGAAGACAAACAGAACTGCCAAATTTTATTTAACATTTCATTTGAAGTTAGTTTTATGCTTTTTGAAGGCTTAGGTTTCTGAAGTCAACAAGAAACACAGCTCAACCATAGGTACACTGTATTTAATACTTAGTATTGACAGCTCAAAAGAGCAAGATGGTAAGACTTTTATTATTACAAGTTCCCACATTGCACAGAGACAACTACTACTTGCTTTACTCCTCTAGCTCTGCCAGAGGCAGAAGAAAAGATGTTTGGGCTGTAAGGATCTGGGAAAGCCAAGTTCAACTCTATTATCTCCGACAGACCTCCTAGTAAAGATGGTTCCTCAAATTAATGTTTAAACAGCTCTGTCCTGCTCCTCCAAGTGTACAGGCTGTGAGACACCGAATATAGGCAAAAGAGATGCACTGTAGATAGATGGGTCCCAATGGTTTCCAAAATACAGCTCAACACAATGTGAAAGGTGAAGAAATCCCTAAGAAGATGAAAGCCCCTGCTTTACACAGATGTTGGAGTAGATGCTTTTGCCCCTAAATATCTAATTGAGCTATGGGAACCTTATTTAATCTTCTGGATTCTGGATCTTCTCAGATTCTTTGGATCTGAAATATCCTCAAGTGCCTCAAGTAGCACCTAACCAAGACACATCACGGGCAATAGCTCCTTGGCTCTGCTGCTTGTGGCTGGGTTTCCTCCATCAAAACTGTTCTTCAAGACAGGCAATTTTGTGACAATGGGAATAAAAGAGCACTGATGCTCTCTGAGCTGTCTTTCTGGAGTGTGACCTCTTCAAAGTAGAGAACATCTATTTGTCAGATAGTTGCAAAGGACAAGGACACTCAGCCACTTGTTGACACTGAAAATAGTCATCTGGGTACTGTTAGCAGGTCACTTTAAGAATTCCAGATAAAAATACCAATTCCTGCAAGAAGAGTAAGGTTTAAAGCAATCACTTAAGACAATAGCTAAGTCAGAGAAGTACTAATGCTTCAAAATGGCTTTCTTTTTTCTAAAATGTTCTCTTTTGTTAAAACAATTGTATCACTGCCCATTGCGTTACTGACGCAGTTGTATCCAAAGTAGAGGTGTAATCAGAACCTATTCAAAAAGAATCTCACTTGTGTGTAATAGAACAGTAAATTGCTCTATGCTCGGTTTAGAAGCTTGGGAAATCAAGAATGATGATTCAAATGCATCACTTCACTTTATTTCCTCCACCTCAAAAACGTAAAATAAACAAAGAAGCAACAAATGTTTTAATAATGAAGAGAGCATTTACCAAATTGCATAAACTTTCACACAAGTTTGAAGAACGTAGGAAGTACGAGGGCTGCTCTGAAACTAATGCCTCCTATTTTATTACGTTGGCCCACGACACCAGTGGTGGATGTTGGTGAGATGGTGGTAGAGGTTGAATCTTCTCGCCAATATCCTGTTGCATTTTGCTACCATGTGACAGACGGCAGCAGAGGGGCAGTCTGACAGAATGGCATCTGGCGTGAAAGTGCGTATGAAGCAAAGGTGTGTCACTGAATTCCTCCATGCAGAAAAAAAAAATGCACCCACTGACATTTATCAATGCTTGATGAACATTTATGAAGACCAAATGGTGGATGTGAGCACAGTGAGGTGGTGTGTTCCACCAGTGCCAACAGCAATGTAAAAGACAAGCCAAGTTCCGGATGGCCATGCACAGTTGTCACACCATGAAATGAAGAGAGTCGCACTCAGCTAGCTCACCTGCATGAATTGGCTAATGGTGGTGACTATGTTCAAAACATAGTGTTTTGTAGCTGAGAATTTGCTCAAATAGTATTATTGTGCTCTTCGTATCAGTTGTCATTTCCATGGAAATAAGTAGGAGGCATTACTTTTGGAGCAATCTACATATGCTGGACTGAAAAAAAATAACTAGGAAAAAAAAAAGCGCCACAAGGGAAGCATATTTTTAAGTAGAATAAAATAAAGGGGAAAAAAAAAAGAAAAAGAAGGTAGAATAAGCTTAAAAAAGTCAAATAAAAGCAACTAAAAATGCCAAATAGCAAAGCAACTCTTCTATCAGTTCCCCCTGCCTGTAGAAGGAAGCATAAGAAATTCTCAAATTCCTCTGGATCATCTAACTCTTTTAAACTGTACCATCTTCTCATCCCTTCTGACCCAGAATTTAGCATATATCAATAGCACTTCTTTATACAACCTCATCCCCAGAAGTTTCAGTTTTTTGTCTGTCAAGCAAGATAATATATTCCCACTGATGCGTGCAGAACTGCTTTTGCAAAATTCATGGCCTTTATCTGAAAGCCACCTTTTATTCACAGGTGCAAAGAGGATTCACTGCAGCAGTACAGAGTTAGAGAGAAAACATTCAGATTCATTCCTCCTATTGCAGGATTCAGCTAAGCCAGGATATGCAAAGAGTCCAGACTGAGCTTGATGAGTTGAGAGGAGAGGAACCTGATGAGGTTCAACAAGGGCAAGTGTAGAGTCCTACACCTGGGGAGGAACAACCACATGCATCAGTACAGGTTTGGAGCTTGACTTGCTGAAAAGGAGCTCTGTGGAGAAGGACCTGGGTGTCCTGGTGGACAACATGTTGGCCAAGACCCAGCAGTGTGCCCCTGTGGCCAAGAAGGCCAATGGGATCCTGGGGTTCATTACAGAGAGTGTGGCCAGCAGGGTGAGGGAGGTGATCCTCCCCCTCTACTCTGCCCTGGTGAGGTCACATCTGGAGTACTGTGTTCAGTTGTAGGCTCCTCAGTTCAAGAAGGACAGGGAACTTCTGGAGAGAGTCCAGCATAGGGCCAGAAAAATGATGAAGGCCTGGAGCATTTCCCTCATCAGGAAAGGCTGAGACCTGCGGCTGTTCAGCCTGGAGAAGAGAATCCTTATAAATTTCTAATGGGCAGGAGTCAAGTGGATGGGGCTCTTTTTGGTGGTGCCCAGTGACAGGACAAGGGACAATGGGCACATTTGATCAGCTCGCAATTTATCATGAAGTATATTTTCCAGAGAAGAAACTTTCCATGCAGATGAGTTCCTTAAAATTATTGAAGTTACTTGGGGAAGTTCATGAGCTTTTGCTCTTTGTTAAGAATAGAACCATGTGCAGGTATTATTACTTATTTTAGAAGTGAGATAGCTAATCATCACACAAGGAACTGGAAGTTTTTGCAGTTTGAGGTACAAAGCAGTTCCAGGAACTGGACAATCAGAACAGCACAAGGACTGTTATCATCATATAGACACTATACACATGTACAATGGTTCATGGTACTTATATGTCTATGGAAATAAAGCAAAAATAACAAGGGTCTCTAGAGTTATTCAGGGAGTCTCCATAGCATCCAGATGAGAAATCACAATGGAGTTAAATACAGGCATCTCTGTCAAGACAAGATTATTTGTGTTGCTCCTTGATTGACTGGAAGTATTTCTCCTTTGGATTAGCTAAATTCTATAGGGACAAATATGCTATTCAGTAATTTACATGTAAATGAGGATGCATAACACTGCAGAATTATTTTATTCTGAGCATCCACTGTTCTGAGCTATGTCAAAATTGCTGCGCAAAGACAGGCTTATATGTGGCAGCATTTTAAAGATCACATTTGGGAACTGGGACAGCTTTTAATTTTTCTTGTACAGTAAAAATCTTTCCAAGCATAAAAGAGGTGGACAGGGCACACCAAGAAAAATGGACCCAAAAAGGCACCAAAAATAATATTTAATGAGATTGGTGGTGATCATAATAGCACACAGCCTTAAAAATAAAGGCATTTAATTTTGTGAATACTTGATTATTTAAAGAGATGAACAGTAAGCTGGAGAAGCTTGCAATATTTGTGTTAAATCTGAACAGTTTACCACAGGTGTCGTCTTATTTTGGGATGTGCTAAAGTTTCAAGTGAACAGAAACTAGAGCCATGATGACAGCAGCCCCAGTGGATGGATAGCAAGCTTCCAGCCATATGAGTTCTTGGTGGCAGTGTTTGGATGACTTATTGTGTTGACCTTTTTCTGAACACAAAACTGCTAACACTTTGCCTTTTCAACAGTCCTGGGGCAAAGGCAAGGAGGGCAAAAAAAAAAAAAAAAAAAAGGAATTCTATCTTGGGGGGGATTTAAGGTCAATGAAAAAACTTAAACCCATGTGGTCAGCAAAACAGCTTTCTGCTTAGAAATAACAAAAGCCAAGGTCTCTTCTTTTTGTGTTAAAAAAAAAAAGGAACAAAAATTCAGTCTGAAGACGAGCTCCTAAATCCTCAGTTTAGCACCTCAATAAACAGCTTTGCCTTTACTCAGGACTTACTCCACAGTGTTTTCACCCCTGCCAAGAATCACTATCCGGATTTTATTTTACTAAAGGAGAACAAGACCTGTGACCAAGAGGAAATTCAGCAAAGGTTGAGAGATCCCAACTAACCCTAATCTTCCCCTTGCTGCCCATTTCAAAATCATGTCTTGGGTGGCCCTGCTCTGCTTCTGATGACCCAGGGGAGCAAAGCAACTGGGGACCACTGCTGACAGCCAGCTGCCCACTTGCAAACTGCCACATCCTCAGTCCTGTGCCCTTTTCACTTTGAATCCCCAAAGAATCTCCAGTGTTATTTCCTCAAAGAGCTAGGAGGTGAGGGTGGATGATGTCCTCTGTATTTTTTAGCCTTCAAAAAATTTGCAGGTGCTTTCCTCATCTTCATCAGATCTCATGGATAAATTGAGCTCCCAATAACAGCTCATTAACTTAATCCAATTCTGTCCAAATGGATCAGAGTCTTGTGAAGGGAGGTGCTATTCTAACCTATTAAATAGCTGAGATACACCAAGGTACAACAGAGCAATACATAAGTGCAAATAAATTCTAGATAGGTAAAAGGAAACTTCAGCTTTTACTGTGCCAAAAAGTTGCTTAAATAATATTTAGGCTTTCTATAAGAACAAAGAAATTTCAAACCTGCAGCCTAATAATTGTTATCAGCAGTAAAGAAAGAATTCTTTTCAAAATGTCTCAGTCTCAAAGCTAGCAAAAAAAAAAAAAATAGGACTTAAAACCAGGTACAGCTTTCAGCCTATTTATGTCGGACTAAGCCTGCTGAAATCAGCAGCTGCACCATTTGAAGAAAGCTGGTGGGAAATCAGGGCCAGTCCTGATTCAGTGCTCTGAGGGATACATGGGGATCTCCAGGAGAATAATTTGGATTTAGCATGCGTTTCCTGCAACCAGCACCCTGCAAACCTCCAACCTGAGTGCCTCTTGCTTTTCACATCCAGGCAGACTGCCTGGCCCAGAGCTTCTGGAGGGTGCCTGAAGATCACAGTCTCACATTACACTTCTTAGCTCTTCATATGACCTCAGCAGGCTTTCTAGCTTGAACACTGCAGCACAATCCTTGGTGCCAGCAATGACTGCTGCCCAGAAACTTTACTGGATGGATGCCATTCTGCATGGATCATGTCCTCCATGACCAGAAAGACTGCTGAACACTCAAACTACCCTATGTAACTTGACTGAATGGTCTAAGCACCATCCGTTGAGATTACATGAAATTCCTCCTGCTTCAGTAGGCGTATTCAGGGATGGAGGAGACAGAAAATGTAAGAAAACTTAGTTTCTCATGGAAGCAGACTCACAACCACCCATGCCAAGAACAAGGGCCATCATAAAATGAAGAGCATTTAAAAGTAGCATTTGGCTTACATAGAATCAGAGAATTATAGAATGGCTTGGGTTGGAAGGGGCCTCAAAGATCATCTAGTTCCAGCCTCCCTGCCATAGGCAGGGCTGCCAATCACTACATCAGGCACTAGATCAGGTTGCCCATCCAGCCTGGCCCTGAACACCTCCAGGGATGGGGCAGCCACAACTTCTCAGGGTAACTTCTCCCCAAATATGGCATGAGCAGTGCAGATGCAGTCATGTCACATCAGCTGCCACCACAGCAGCCCTCAGCTTGGACAGGGCAATGGCATGAAGGCAGGAAAGCTGTTCATCCTGGTCCCAACTGCACTGCCTGCCATAAATTCAAGGCTGAATGTTGCTAAGAAGTGGCTAGCAGGTTGGACACAATATGTAAGTGATCCCTTTTCATGAAAAAAACTGGTTCTTAGTTTCTTGTTCATGGAAGACGGAGCAGATATAACCAAGTAGGTCCTTGCTCACCATGGGTTTACAGTCATATGAAACAAATAACAGTGGTGGGGTTGGTAGAGTTAATGAGCTAACTTCAGCTTCACCCTACAACATCTTCCTTCTTCATCCCCCTAGAGAATATAAAAAGAAGCCAGAGCTGCTAAGCAGGAACAAACCTAACTTCAAAAGTTTAACAAGAAAATAGCAAAAACAATCTAACACAGAGCCCCAGAAGTGTTATCTCTGAACACACCGAGGTTTTGGATTTGCTCTTTCCTTCTGCCTGTGCCCCACAGCTGCGGCTGCACATTTGTGCCCAGCTCTCATGGTTTCTGTAGCAAATGCATTTGTACAGCAGTGGGCTTCTTTCCAATTAGCTTTTAACTCCAGCTCACATTTTCTGGCTAGATTAGATACCAAACCTGTTTTGCAGGAGACACAACATCCTTCACGTTGCATCACTGACCGAGCATCTGTTACTATAGTGTCTCAGTGCTATTTCCTAGACGACCAGGGAACTGCCTAGTGAGCTTGCACACTCAGGCCATTTCATATTCAGCATCCATTTTCAAAAGGCAGGAAGCTGGCAAACGAAAAGAAACGCCAGCAGAGCTCAAAGTCTCCCTGTCACCTCAGGGCCCAATCCTGTAAAATACCAATTTTTGCCGTAAAAGCTTGAATGCTCACATGGTTTGTTGAGCTTTCTGACAGCTGCGAGAGCCTCAGCAGGCTGCACAGCTGCTTGTCTTACAGAGAAAAGGGGACATCCACTGCTCATCTACTTACGCTTTTCTACTTTAATTCAGATTTTTTTTTTTTAAGAGATACACAAACTCCTTCTTCCACAATTTCTTTAACATGCAGCTTGTTATGCAGCAAGCACAATCCCAATAAAAGCCCACCATCTTCAGTCTATCTATTGCTCTGAAGTCTAGAGACCACTCTCAGGACTAGTCTCTCTTGTTTGCAAAGAGTGCAAATGGGAGTACCAAAGTCCTAAATGACTGTGAACATCTGAAAAAGTAGCAATGGCCTCAATATTGTCAACAAAGCAGGTAATTCTCGTACCAGCTAGCTTCCCATGCGTAGAACAGCCCCTTCTTGCATTTATAGCATGACAGTCTATTTGTAAGACTACACAGTGCTCAGACAGGTGAGGAAAAAAATCAGACCAAGGCTTGAAAGGGAAGAAGCTGCCTTGCTACAGAGAAAAGAAACCTACTTCTCAATTTACTGATAATCTGACACCAAAGCTGGGATCTATCCCATTTGCCTTTCTTTTCAGGAAATACCTTGCCTAATGCACATTAGAACATCACTTGCTTTCCACCCTCTCAATGTAATCCATTTTTGATATGTGGTTACTCTAGGTGGCTTTCATCTCACCTAACTTAAGACCTATGTGATATGGAGTTATTCACCCTGGGCTCTTATTGTTTTCAAAGAACAGAAAGAGATGCTTTTAGGGACAGAGATTATTCCGATGCATTTTAGATCTCTAAGATGAAATAAAACCTGCCCACATTCACCATAGTGGCTAGACTTCCATTGCTTCAAAGATTACTGAGAGTGATGAGCTCCAACGTAGGCATCTACATTAAATGAGATAAATTCCCACCGTATCAGTCACACAACAACTGGTCAACAACATTGCCCCGCCCTTGAAGAAGCTATTTTCAAAACAGCATCCCATGGTTTTCCAAGTGAACTTATTCTTACATCTTAACAATATCAGTCTTAGTAGTTTTACTTCCGGCCTTAAGAAACATTTTGCAATAATGGTGCTCCTCAACAAAGATCCTGGAAATCTGTTGATCGTCTGCTCATCTGTCCTAACTGGATGCTAGAAATTTCTGGGAACTATTTGTGGACAGTAAGAACAGCCCTCCACAAGCAGCTATACAGAAGAGCAGAAGTTAGATGCATTCAGATAGAAAACAGAGGGAGAAAATGCAGTCTCAAGGTGGTAAGGCTGAATACAGAATCATTATAAATACATTATTTTTCTCCAACACAAATGTCAGATATTCAAGTGGCAAAGGAACCAACGTGAAAAATATCCCTACAAGAAAAGAAAATTTGTATCAATCCCAGTAGTTAGTCCTTTCACAGAATCACAGAATATCCCAAGCTGGAAGGGACCCATAAGGACCATCGAGTCCAACTCCTGTTTCTTCTAGTCAGCTCTGAAGGACAAGTTTCACCAGAAGTTGTGAATTTATGGAGCACCAGACACAAGTCACTATGTGAGTTAGCCCGTTGTCTTCCCAACCAAGTTGGTGGGTCTGGGTTTCTCACTGCAGATTTCATGTTGTGTAAATAAATTACAGCAAACTCCAACAACATTCAGAAGGAAACGAGAGCATGAATCACATACAAAAGTTAGAAAGTACTCACCAGATCGCCTGTCCCAGGTTTTTCCATAATAACTGGGGGGAGCAGTAACCCTGCAGGAGAAGTAGGGTCTGGGTTGAGTGCCCCGGTGCCTCCTCCTATCAGGGAAACCACACCATTGCAATCCACTGAGCTGTTCCTTTTGCCCGTCTGGGTGTAGTTGGGAGTAGCAGGGTGAGAACTATGGCTCACTTGACTTTGAATGCTCAGACGTCTCCCAGATCTTGGAATTAAGAGAGAGCCCCGGTGGCTTTCATTTTCCCCAGCGGTGCTGATCTCATCATCGGCAAAATCTGTTTCGGAGCCAGTGTCTCTACCACGGAGTCGGAAACTGAAAATGCTTCCGTGGCTGGTTCTGCGCTTCACCAAGTTTGCACTGGGACCATAACTAATGCCAAGGAGAGTCTAGAAACCCCCAGAAAGGAAAAAGGGGAAAGAGAAACAACATTTTGCAACATGTTTTGAGGAGCGAGGAAGGTCTGGGGAGAACAATAAGTTCCATTTTAAATCAAGTGATTCAGAGAAAGATTTAATTACAGGTATTCAACCTCTGCAAAGTTAAGAGGTTGAAAAATCAGTCCTAGCCATTAAGTATTTGTCTAATACTCAGCAGTTAAAGATGTACTGAAATAGGAAGGGTCAAGGTGGCATTCGCCCAGTAGCATGATATTTCCTTTGCTTCTACTCCCTCCCCATATGATCAGTGCCAAAGGACCTGGGTAGGCAGCACAAGGAGTGGAAGACAGGAGCAGGGAAGGGGATCCAGCTCCAATTCACCGCATTTATCACACATCTTCATAACAGCTGGGGAAGGAACGTTGCAGTGGGAGAACAAGAGATAAAGAAATAGGGCAGGAAATGAACTGTGGGAAAAAATGAGAAGAAGAGGAAAGAAGAAGAAGAAGCAGAGTACGACGGAAGAAGGTGATAAAGAAAAAAAAAAGAAGAGCAAGAAGAGGGATATGATTTATTAGTTTGTAGAATGATTACCCCAATGCACATAGCTGCTTTGAGGGGTAGGCAACCTCAGTATACAGCAGTCTCCTTTACACCTAAATGTCAGCCTTGATGATCCACTCTGACGTCTGCTGGTGAGAATGCAACTCTGACAGAGCACCAGTAAGACATAGCCAAGCACTAAACACACGTAAACCCTGACAGAGTGAAAAGGATGTTCAGAAAATGCATAAGGAATTCAAGTCTATCCCCTTCCCTCATACTATGAAGAGGAAATTAATGGAGTAAGAGCATTTAGGCAGAACATACTTTTGATTTTACGGCCTGCACAGAATTTTCCATTGCTTCAGAACTTTCTCATGAGCCAAGTATATGTGAAGAGAGGTCAGATCTCCACAAACCAGCAAAGCCAAATGAGCATTATTTCTTTTTGCGCTGTAGCTCTCACCACTGAATTATGTAATGATGTACTCTGTGACACTGGTACAGGGAAGCGTACAAAAACCAGGCTCCTTCTAACTTAAAACAACCCATTTGGATTGCTACCAAACTTTAACTGGTAAAAAAAAAAATAATCCATGCCTGGGTTTCCATGACACAGCCATTGAGACTGATTTCTGATGGCAACACACTTCCAGCTGCTCAGATTGCATCTGAATGATGACTCAGCCTTATTCCCTCCAACCATGCCAGACACTGCCTTGCAGAGAAGATTTACTATAAGCTTTGAAATGTGTCTCCCATGTTTCTCATGCATGTGACATCCAGGGGCAAAAAGTGAAAACAGGAAATATTAATTTAAGGAACACGCTGGCAATATACAGCTCCAAACCATGATCATTCTGGTATGTGAAGTCTTGAAAACCATCCAGAATGAAGGTGGAGAGCAACTCTGGCTTTACAAAGGTGTAATTTGTAACACAACCCACTCAGCCAATGAGGTGAAAACAAAAGTTATTAAGATAAAAAAATGTATGTTATTTACAGAAATACAGCTCTACATAAATCTTATAAGCTAGGGAGTCAGTAATTGGTCACATTTACTTAATCACTTACATGTTTTCTATCAGCTTTTTATGGCTGCCAAATACCCCTAAATTCACTGACAAGAAAATAGGAAAAGACTTAGCCCATTACATGGCTATTCAAAAAACAAACAAACAAACAAAAATAAAAACCACTGATTTTAACCTTGCCCTTAGTTAAGCAGAAACAAATTATCTGAAGCTATTTACCATCATTTGATACACACAGCATGTGCAGATTCATATTCATGCATGTCAGTATCATTTAGATAAAACCCTATTTAACAACAGTCTCACTCTATTTTTGTTCCTGCAACGTACAGTAGAAACAAGTGCCACAAAGTTTTGACTTGAAGGCAACTAGCAAAGGGACAGAAAAATGTTAATATCATCTTTTTATATCATTAAAAATGCCCTCAGAGGCAAGTTTCCTCCTTTCCTCCTCCTCTCTTTTCTTCTTAGGTTTTGCAGGCTTCTTCTAAGAGCATTTTAACTCGAGTAGGGAATGGATAGATATAATCAGATGAATGAAATTAGAGTAAGAAAATAAATCAGGCTGTGGGGAATCCTGAAGCAAAAAAAAAAAAGTAAAAAAAAAAGAGAGACAAAATAGGTTCACAGGTTCACAAGAATGCTTAGTGAGCATTTTTAATTCATTTTGAATATAAAGTACTACTATGTTTCCTCTCACAGGTCTAACACACACTATCTCCAGGTCAGTCGTGACATTAAATGTTGATTCTTCTCTCCAGCTGGAAGGTTCAGCTTTAACTCCATATTCAGAGTTTGGCCTACCCAGCAAGTGCAGTGAGAAAGAAGCGATGTTTCAGACCATGGCTTACCATTCTCCTCTGACCGTCATCGTATTCACACTTTGAATTCCTCTGGTCTTCCCCATACTCTTCTGCCCCTAAAGATTTCTTTTTCTTTCGCCTGTTTCTTCTTTCCTTGGCATTTTTGGATGCTAAAGGTGACATTTCCAGGGAGCTAAGTGACATTGAGTCAATCCCTTTAGCAGCTAGTGCCTAAAAGAGAAGATGGTAGAAGGTGCAAAAATTATTATTTGACTTTAGGATTCCAGTGAGCACTAATGATTACTCACTCCATTCAGCACTTATTTTTCATTGTACATTTTAAGTTTGTACAAGAGATAAATTAAAATTTTGAAGTGGTCATTAATCATCAAACTATCTCACATGGCCGGAACTGGTCTTAACCTGTTTCTAACCTCACTATTTAGCCATGAGGAAAATAAAGAAGTGATCCAACTTCCTAGTACAGATGCACACATGCAGGTCTAGCATTCACAGCCAGTGATGGAAAACAGGAATGGCTGCATAAAATCATCTGATTTGCGTAGAGCTCACAGGCAATAAATCTCAACACTTCACAAGAGAACCAGTTTGTGGGCACACACCCCTTCTGGAGCAGCACTTCTGTTGGTTGCCAAAAGACTGGGGTCAAGGTACCACAAGATCAACATCCTCTATGACTGCAGCCCCTTAAACCAGGAGGCTGAGCAGGAGGGGAGCCAAGCTGGTGGCTGGGGCATTCCTCCGCTGTCACAGAGGGATGCTAGGAGCAGCAGGCAATTCAGCTGGCACATCTTTGTAAACACTTATCCCAAGAAGCAGCACAGGCAGCTGTGATGAGAGATTCAAGGAGAAAACCATGGGCTTAACTGGAGATAAGGTGGACTTTGCTATGCCGTGTGCTTCAGCGCTGTGCTTGCTATCTGGTGGGATCACGGCAGGAGCCGCCTGATAACAGACCAACCGCTAGCAACCCAGCAGAAGCCGACTGCAAAAGCCTGAGCACACAAAGCAAGAGCCTTGAAAGCAAATGAGCAGCAGGAGGAAGAATCGATACAGGCAGAGAGGAAGGCACAGCCCACGCCAGCTCACTGGGTCCCCATCCCCGAGGATGCCGGCTCTGCACAAAGCGTGAGGTCAGGTCTGAAGGTGCCACGTCCCAGCAGTAGCCACACCAGTGACCCGCATACAGGCCCATTTGCAAAGACCCCAGCTGGAGTATATAAAATGAGTGAATTACAAAAAATAAAAATAAAAAAAAAAATCCTCTCCAAGTTCCCAAGAACAGGAGGAACAGATGAATCCTCAGTGCTATTGTCTGCAAGCCACTAGAATCAAACAGGCAATCAGCTCTCCGCAGCAAAATACTCCCTTCCTCCCACAGGCATCAGTCCAAGGAAAGTGAAGGCACTTAACAGTCATGTAAAGAATCAATCATGTATTTCAAGGAGTAGCGGTAGCTCTATCAAGCTGAGAGCACAACAAAACTTAATTCCTATGGGAAATATCTTTCATGAGCAAGCTGCTTAGAGCAGGGAGGAGGGCTCAGACATCAGTCTAGGCCGTTGTATTTTGTTGAATTTTTTTCAAAATCAATTGATTTAATTGCTGCACTGAAGTTCTGTCTCTTCATAAAGATTCAGCAAGTCTTTTGGTGTTAAATTCATGTGTTAGACCAATTGTGTAAATTGACCGATGGTCCCCAAGCAGGTCTATCAGTTATATTTACATTCTCTTTATACTGAACAACATCAAATCTGGTCTAAAGCGTCTCAGTTTTCCTTTCAGATTGCTGTCATACAGCATTGATCTAGAAAATATTGTAGGCTGTGCTATTAAGCTCACTGTATTCTTACTGAAAAATAAGCTAATTTTCAGTTTCCTAGCATTTTCTTACCTATTGCTTGGGCTGAAATGTTTCTACTCTGCATCAGTTGTTGAAAAAGGATTTGGACCAAGTTCTTTCTCAGGGCATGGAGGATGTGCCCACATCCTGCCTATCTGCTCTTCCTGATTGACTTCCAGTGGCTGAGCTGAGTGTCCTATCCCCCTGCACTGCAAACCTCTGTTAACACCCAGGTCAGGGAAGGAGACTGGGACCAGGCATGTCCTGCAAGGATGGGTGGTGGCTGAAGGATGGGAGAATAACGTAGCTCAGGTGAGCCCTGACATGGGGATTACGCACAAGATGGGACTTAAAGTGAGATCTAGTGGTATGGTGAGCAAGCCAAAACTAAGAACTTGAGATAAGAACCTGAAGAACAAAATTAAAACTGAGTAGCTCTGAGTAGAGCGAAGGACATCTGAAAGCTACATTGCATAGCAAACCACTCAAACCTCTTTGCTGAGCATCTTCTTCAGGATGCTCCATTTGAGATGGTGGGGGTTGATTCACAGAATAACTAAAATTCACACATAGTTATGGACAACTTCATCTTGCAGATACAAAGTGGTGGGTGACCGCTCCTGGGCATTTAGACAACCCATATGAGTGAACACATTGGATCCCAGCCTCTGTATTCCTGAGCTGTTTCTCCATAATACTGAGATAATTCTCCAGGAGAATTGCAAATACTAATGAGTAGTTTTGGAGCATTCAGAGTCTGAGCGGTGACAGGAGGCACTGAAAAACCTCAGAGGACGTTAGTCACTTTGGTCTTGAAGCAGTCTTTGAAAGCCCAAATCTGGAAATCTTCTTGAGCTGGCCTAAGGCTACAGAGCAAATGAGGAGAAACTCAGGAACGGCACTTGAGTCACACAGTGTCAACTCTTTGTACTCAACCAGACGCAGGAAAAATGAGACATGGTTGGCTAAGGAAAAGACCATGCTGTAAGTCATACAGACAAATGGAAACGATTTGGGTTTGCGTGAGAAACCTTCATTTTGACACATCCTGACTTTCAGGCCTTAATGTTTCTTTTCTGTATAAGTACGTACAGGTTTAACTAAAATCAAAGACTTCAAAAGGAAATGCTTAAATATGTTTAATTGTAACTGGGGCTACCAAAGCTGACTGTTATTAAGAAGAGCTCAGCTGGAGTCAAAAGACATTGAAATTTACACAAAATAGGTACAAGCTGGAGTTGAGTTTGCTCCCTAAGGTTACAGCAGAAAGTTACTCTGTTCATATACAGACTAAATTGCATTTACCTATTACTTAAACCATCAAAATAGATCTTTAAAAGGACATAAACCATGCATAAGCCTCTACTAGCACTTTGTAAAGCATGAATTGCATTTTCTACTTTCTTTCCAAGGATTTAAATGGGCTTTGTATTAGGCCCTGAAGCCACACGTACCCAAAAGCAAATTATGTATATTAGTTTATATTGTGTATCGAGGATTTATTTCTCTGAACTATGCTGCTGCATGTTATTTCAGACTAATTTTCTTATTGTCTTCCTGATCACAGCACCTAAAACGTTCTCTTCAACTGTTTAATAAAGGCTTCCAACCCCACACAAACCACAGGCAAATTAATTGGTGTTATTAAGGCTATATTGCTACATCTACATTTTGGCCTCCCTGTTTTGCTGGAAACTGCAACACGGCATTAAACCCACATCCTTTACAAAATTGGCAAAGTTTAACCTCAAGATCTGCCTGTTCCCTTGTTCATTTACAAAGTCATATACACCTTACATGGGTTAACATCCGTCTTTGTCTCCATTATCAGATAACTGGATATTTATGGCAATGTAAATGAAACTGTGTGAAAATGAACACGGGCTAAAGAGATGGTGGAAGGAGGTTCAGCTGGAGCTATGGCTGAGCTACCAAAATAGATGTTCTGTTCTTGAATGCAGATGTAGTTATATCATCATGTATACGTTGTATATGTCAATGAATATAAATTCTTCTGCTGGCATACGCAGTTACAGTTAAACCAATACAGCTCTGGATGTGTAAACCCTAAATGGCCTCACTCTGAGCGGGAAGAGCCATTATTTGTCTTTTAGAATGGATTATAATAACTTTGTCCAGGACAATAAACATTAACCTACTTTCAAACAAACCCTTATTCTGAAATAAAGAGAATTTGAACCTCCAGGTACCATCTTAAGGTTACCCAAGGCTTATCACATCATCCAGTTTACCTACCTCCTGCTCTTTCTTTAACATCTCCATGGCTTCCCGAAACTTTCTTTCCTTTTCTTCTGTTTCAGCAATAGTGGCTTGGTTCTGCTCTTCATATGCCATGGCCACCACAGCCAGAATCAGGTTGATCAGATAAAACGAGCCCAGAAAGATGACTAGCATAAAAAAGAGCATATAGATCTTCCCAGCAGACCTGAGAGTCTGAAAGTACAAAGGTAAAATCACTAAGACTTGTTTACAATGTATTTCGAAAGGAAAAAAAAAAGATATTTTGATTCTTTTTTAAACTTAGATATAAAATACAATTTAATTCAGCTTTTGTTCATCATAGAATCATAGAATCACCAAGGTTGGAAAAGACCTACAAGATCATCCAGTCCAACCGTCTGCCCATCACCAATAGTTCTCACTAAACCATGTCCCTCAACACATCATCTGAATGTTGCTTGAACACCTCCAGGGTCGGTGACTCCCAAACAGAACCCCTTCTATGACAAATGATGACATCATTAACCAAAATAACCTTCTCAACAATAAGTTTTCATACCGTAATCAAAAATTGTGTGCTTTTGCACTAGCATTCATTTTCAAAAGGAGAATGTGTTACCAAGCACTTCTGCAGGTTTTCTTTGAGAACAAATACCCTTATAATCAGCTGCAATAGCTCACACAGCTCAGCCTCCTCTTGTCTAGTCCACAGAAACTTTCCGAGAGGGATTCACCTTATTTCCATTCAGATGACAACAGCAAAGGTCCTTTTGCAGTTGGTGGAGAGAAAAATGGTGCTTTTGGAGTGTAATTCACCTAAGCATTATTTAGAGATCTGCCTCATAATAAGCACCCTGGGTACTGTTGACTGTATTGCCCAGTTCTTCAAGAGATTTATAGACATAATTGGAGTTTAGCACGGTAGGTTGAGCTTACATTACAGATACGTAAGAACTTGACACTGGTGATAGAAACTACTGTGTGTTACTATGGGCTCCAATCACTCCATCACTCCAGAGGAGTGATGTTCACTGTTATTTGCTATGACAGTTTCAGCCTTCTAGAGATGTACATGCAGTTCTGTGCCATGTAAATGCAGTTGTTCAAAGAATCTTTGGTTTCCTTGTTATCAATTTTTCTGAAATGAAATTGTGTGACTGTTTGCATGTGAAGCTGGAATCTCTGATACCTTCAAAGGTGTCTACCTTAATTCCTTCAGAGTAGTAGCTTTCCAGACAAACTCCCCTGATTTCCTTATGAACATTGCCTGGTTTTGGTGATTTTGAGACACAGAAGTAAATGATTAATGGTTTCATGGACAGAGCATGTAATTCAGTACCAAATTAGCACATGCAGTTCTTCAGAGCGTGCATATATTTGGGAAATGCATGCTAAAATGAAAATTTACTAGCAGACCACTTTGCACACATGGCTGTATGTTTGTGGCTGTGGCCCTTAAGTGTCTGCAAAGAATAGTTTGTAGCAGAGAGAACCACGAAGTACCAGGTAGCTTTACTATCTGATAAATCTGGGTTCATTGCCATGCCTTGAAAAAATAGATAAGCCAAGTATACGATGCTTTTCTGTTTGCTTATTTGCTTGTTTTGCTTTTGAACTGGGCTCAGAAGACGAGTCCATGCTACATCAGCCACCAAACATCATTAAGCAGTCATGTGGTGACTTTCTTTAAATAGTGAACTTTTCTCAAACTCAGGGAAATTCAAAGCATCCCGCTCTTAACACCAATTTTGCCCTCCCCCCAAGCACCCAGTCTAATGCATTCTGGTATGATCAACACTTTAGAAGGGAAATTAAGTGTAACGATTGATGGCCTTTATCCAGAACACACCAAGAACAGTTTACTTAATAACTAGGAATTCCTTCTTTCCCTTAATTATTGGATATTTAACTATAACAAGATATTGTGTTTATTTCCTATTTAAAAAAGTAATAAAACACTCTCACACCTGCTGGTAGAGGCGTTCCCAATAATCTTGAGTCATCAGACGGAACAAAGAGAGAAAGGCCCAGCCAAAAGTATCAAAGCTTGTGTAACCGTGGTCAGGATTTTCCCCAGCCTTCAGACATATGTATCCCTCCGGGCAGGTGCTGCAAAACATGAGAGACAACGCATGAAATGTGACATACTTGGCTTCAGTGTGGAAAAATAGATTTCAAGGGATGATATTGAATGTTCTTGGTTAAAAGCACAGATGCTCCAAGGTAAATCCTTCTACTGGGTGAAAACACAAAGCTTTATGCCAAATTCACAATACCAAAGATCTTTGTAATCTTATTTTTCCTTTGAAAGGACAAACTGGGAAATGGTAATCACAGCGAGAGCTGAAATGGCTAATGACTGCCTGGCATTCTGCTATTTGGAACAGACAGAAATGAGGCATCTAACTAAACAGGACTTCAGTACACAAACGTAATTTCTCCTACCACTTAGTCCTAATTAAAAATCATACACTTGGTGTCTCCTGTTACAGTTCTGGGTAACACTGTTGGTGAGCCTGCTTTTCTGGTTGTGTAGTCTGACACTGGCTGGACACCGTCAGCATCTGCCATCTGAGCTCCTACCTGTTGCTTACCTGACCTCGCACTCACCCCCTGCAAGGACTAAATCTTCAGTCTAAGAAACCCAACCCTTTGTTCTGCCACTGGCTTAGTATGGGGTCATGACATTTTTTTCTGTTTCGCCCAGGAAAATATTGCAGATCCACGTATTAAATGGCAAGCAGATATCATGACTTTCATTGGCTCTCATTAAACTTTAAGACTCTTTACAAGTGATTTTCTAGCCCCTGATGCCAGAACTGAAAAAGAATGCTCTCTGCTTTATAGCCAGCAGTGGTACTAAGTACCAAACTGCACCTCATCAAATTAAATAACACGAGGTGGCAGAGATCCCAGATCACTGAGCCTCCCTTTCCAGCAGTGGGGCAAGAAACATTCAGTCAAAAGACCCCACACACCTTCACACCAGAAGCCACTTCCCAAACTTCCTAATACTGCCACACATCAAAATGCAAAGCAATAATGTAAATAATGAAAAGTCATTTTCAAATCACACACACACACACACACACACAAAATTCACTGTCCATCAGCATTCTTGATTTTCCATCAAGAATTAATTTATGTATACGTAAGTTTTATACTGATATAAGTCACGTCTCTGCACTACATGGTAGGAACCCAGCATTGCATGTTGAGCTGAGAATACATTGCTACAGGTTCTGAAGTTATACAGATCTATGGTGTCAGTCACCAACATTACCCATTCAAGAACATTTTAAGAAGCTTAATTTAATATCATTAGTCAAGCATAGATTTTCAAATAAGTCTGCTTTGAACACTGAAAAAAGGAGTGTTGAAGCATTGCAAAATGTCTGCATAGCCATATTTGCAGTGATCTTTGGAAAAAGCAATAAAAAAATGAAAAAGAACAGATGATGCTTAGTGAATTAAGTGTAATACACAAGTTAATATATGAAGTGATTTTGTCATCTCAGGAAGAGCCAACTTAGTTTTTATCAGCTGAGAATTTAGACAGTAGTAACTGTGCCTCACAAAGAAAGAAAATAGAAAATGCATCTCATTTACCCCCACCTAGAAATGCTTCCTTCTAGCGTTTTCCTACTTCCCATTGTTTCCTGATCAATCAGAACCACATTTGAATAAAAATTAAAGTAACATTTCTGAGTTAACAAAGAAGAAAATGCAGAAATTTGGGCTTCCCTCCCCTCCCCCCCAAAAAAATATGCAAAGACACGCTGAATTCCTCTTGTATAACCATGTCCTTTATCGAGGCAACATTTTCACTAAACCTCTTCTCTCCCAGAGGCAGCATCTGCTGTCACTTTGCCACAGAGACATGAGATTTCTGCCTCAGATCTGCTGCTGCAGACAGCCTACAGTGCCCGTGACATGCTGCTGACACCGTTCAAGAGCTCTGAGAAATAGATCCTCTGGGTTGCAGAGAAGAAAACCCTTTCTGCTTGCATGCACTAAGACACCATGCCCAGGCAGGACATGAAAATTCTTGTTAAGGCTCTTTCCCTTTGCAATGAAAATAAATTCATTAACACACTGTGCTTGCCTGGAAAATGAGGTATTATTCAGACATGGACAAACTTTCATAGAATCACAGAACTGTTTGAGTTGGAAGGGATCCTTAAAAGCCACCTGGTCCAACCCCCTGCAATGAACAGGGACACCCACAGCTCCATCAGGTGCTCAGAGCCCCGTCCAGCCTGGCCTTGAGTGTCTCTTTCCTTAGGCCTGCATGAAAGTCTGATCTCAAGAAGGTCCAGTGATCTGGTCTTACCTCTCTTATTTTAATATTACTACTAATGGCCAAAATATCTGAGTACAGCTGTGACAAACTCGAGAAGTGATTGCTTTAATGGTGAACCTAAGCATAGGTTGGGCAGTACGCTGGACATAATTTTCAATGAGGATAATCTGGCCACATCATAAGCAAAACAGAAATGTTGCCATTAATTTCCTGGAAGACTTCCTGGTTAATCTCCTCAGAGTTTCCCATTTTGAATGAGAGATACCTGTGTCTAAAAGAAAGGAAATACTGAGAGTATTGCAGATTGATGCATTTCATACAAACCTCTCATAACCATGAGATCAGAGGTTGCAAAGCCACTCTTAAGTTCACTGCCAATGTTTGTGATGGGGGAAACTTCATTTTGAAGAAGGCTGTTTGTTGCAATTGCTTGAAAAACCCTAAGAAACGGAGATGCAGTTCCCCTGACTATGAAAGTGAACAATAGTTCCTCAGACTAATATTTTTGGTTTATAACACTGTTACCATTTTTCCATCTTTTGTTCTAATTTTATGTATCTCTGAAGTAATTTCCATGTAGCAATAGATTGCTAGAGTGAAAAGATCAGTCTGGCTTCATAGTGGGCACAAACAACACTCTAACACAAGGGCCCCTCTGAAAGTAAGGCCTCCTATTTTATGATGATGGGCCATGACATCAGAGGTGGATGTTGATGGTATGGCAGAGGAGGTTGAACCTTCTCACCAATATTCCTTTACATTTTGCTGCCATGTGACAGATGGCAGTAAAGGGGCAGTCTGACAGAATGGCACCTGACATGGATGTGAGTATTGAAGCAAAGGTGTGGGATTGAATTCCTCCATGTTGAAGAAAAATGCACCACATCAACCCTTGCTGATTGTTTATGGAGACCAAACAGTGGATGCGAGCACAATGAGGATGTAAGTGGTACGTTTCAGCAGTGGCAACAGTGGACATGTTCTGGATGGCCAAGCACAGTTATCATACCACTGTCTTTTGGGATGGGAAAGGGGTGATCCTTCTGGCTGTCCTGGAACCCAGACAAACCGTTAACTCTGACCATTACATGATGATGCTGACTAAGCTAAAGGCTCAAACTTCCAAAGTCAGGCCAGAGAAGAAGACAATCTTTCGCTGGCAGCATGGTAACACCAGGCTCCAGACGAATTTGAAGACTGGGGAGCATACTGCTAGTCCTGGCTGAACTGTCCTGCCACACTCATCATATAATCTGGCTTTGGTGCCTTCGGACTTCCATTTGTTCATGTGTGGGCAACATTTTCCTAGCAGCTACGTCATTATAGCAGCTGTGAAACAGTGTGTCACCTCCATCGGTGCAGATTTTTATGAGCATGCAGGCTCTTGTTCATCACTGCTGAAGATGCATAGCTAATAGCAGTGATTATGTTGAAAAACAGCATTTTGTGCCTGAGAATTTTTTCTATCAAACAACGTTATTGTGCTCTTTGTATCTGTTGTCATTTCCATGGACATAAATAGGAGGCATTACTTTCAGAGCAACCTATGTAATATACGCAGGTGTACGAGAATTCAAGTGAGCTACCTTCAGCACGGAAAACATGAACTCCAGCTTAGAGAATGCTATTAACATTAGCTCACATCCCTCTTAACAGAGGCTAGATGCTCCAGACAAAAATCTCATACATTTCAGCTCCTTACACTTCCTCACCCACTTTTGTAGCCTACAGAAGTGATAGCCCATGGGTTATGGGTGCTCTGAAAAACTGACAGGAAAAGGAAATGCTGCTTCCCAGAAAAATACTCAACAGAACCTTAGGTGGAAGGCTTTCACATGAGAGTATTTTCTGCAACTGACACCATTTCCTCTGAGGATTTTTCTAAGGAGTCTCAAGATTTTGCTGAAGTGTCTTAGATGTATAGTAGAGTCTTCTCCTCCAGACTTTTTTTTTTAAACTCTTTAGTTTCTTTTACCTCAGGGAAGCATTACAGAGGATTGCACTCTCCTCTGATTCACAAGGATGGGCAGGAACAACAAAGTACATAAATATAACATCCTGCACAGGAGCCTCCTAGGATACTGTTCAATTAATCACAGTAAAATTAGTGTCATTGATTCAGAAAAGTTAAAAGCATCAGTCTACCTACCTATCCATCAGGCTGTAATCACCACTGTAAGCTGGCAGTGTTACAGGAAATTAAAGAATAAAATAAACAGCTTTGTTTTAAATAACACAGATTGGGAATGCCAGATAGTTGTAGCTGAGGGGCATAATTACAAAATGTTCTGGCTCAAGAGTTTAATCTCAGCAAGCCAAGGAACCTGCTGATCCAGACTGCAGTGGCCAATAAGGTTGTGCAATCAAAGACTTGTAAAACAACCATGTGCAGGGCTGTAACATTCAGACCCTGCAGATTCAGGGAGTGTTGTCCATGTGTTGCCAGGAGTTAGCAACAAACTGCTGCTCAAGTCATGCATGTCAGCTGTAAAGTCAGACCTGCCCCTTTACCTGGAGTAGGTTGCAAAAGCTCACTATGGGCTGCCACGCTTAATTGCTTATAGAAGAAGCAACAATGGGAGATAAAGTGCACTCCACAGACGTGCACCAAAAAGGAATAAATAAAGCCATAAAAATAAACAAACAAGGAACATATGATGGTAATGGCCCATAAGTGTCCCTGCTTCGGTCACAACTTAAGCCTAAGAATGCAGAAAACAAGCTGAAAGTTTTACAGCTGATGTCTTGGATGCATGTCTAATGCCAGCAGAGTGCCTGGTCATCACGATGGGGTTTCAAAGCCTGGTAGTAAGGAATGGTGCTCATGGCCTCCCAGCCTTGCTGGTGCACACAGCAGAGTCCTATTTGATCTGCCTCTTCATGTTGAAGTCCTCAAACCACAATGCAGAGGCCTGGAACTCCTTTAGATCACATTCCCAAGGGCTATTCTCTGTATTCCCATGTTCTCTCACTTTTCTTGGTTTTGAGGGAGAAGACGAGAAGTGAAAGGAGTATCTACCATGCAATGGTGGTTGGGGAACAAATAAAGATCCTTAAACTAACATTTTCTCCTGACTTGCAGAGTCACACTTCACACTGGATAGGTCTGGCTGCAAGCCTCCAGCAGCTCTGAAGACAAGCACCAAGGGATTGGAGAATTTGAAGGGCATTTTTTAAAGCAAAGGGTGCCAATGGTCTGAAAGGAAGTGGAAGTAAATCCAATCAAAAAACATAGGGCAAAAAAGAAAAAGAAAACAAACAAACAAACAAAAAACAACCAATAAATGAAAAGAGCTGAAAATAAAGGGCAATATTGACCAGGTGCCAAAACTGGAGAAGGGAAGGAAAGGCAACACACATGAGCAGGCTTGCTCACAGGCTCAGAGCACCCACTGGCCTCTACGTGCCACTGACTGGCATCCACAAAACGTTTCATCCTCCACACTACTTGTTCAGGCAAAAGCAAAACCATAGGGTTCAACCTGAGACATCAGATCCATCTGAGCGCACATGCAGGCAAGAGAAAGTACTCCCTCAGCTCCACGGTGGGTTTTTTAGACTTTATATTACAACAAAGAAAGCAAACCATCATTTATTCTCAATCCGTCCAGCAGTCAGACACTGGATCTTCTGCCTAACCCATCAATCAAAATGGAGGGCAATAATTTATCATCATAAACACAATGACAGTTGACTACTTAATGAAGACAGTAGCCCACAGTCGGTCTTCTCTCATGTGGTTGATGAGCTTATTACAGCTTTGACTAAGAGGTAATAATACCCATCCTTAAGATCTGAGAGGATTTGGATTTAATCCCTACTGCTGCTGTTTAACCAGTGATATGATCTTCCAGATTCACAACAGATCCCTAGGAGTGGAAGGCTGTTACTTTTGCCCTTAAGGCTGTATAATACATATAGTTATCCCCTATGTCCCCTGCAGCATCCCTCAGGTGACATTCTTGCTTACTGCTGTTTCTTATACTCAAGTGAGCGAGCCATCTTCATTCTGACATCACTGTAACCAACACAGAGTAAATGGAAAAGTCTACACAATCCTCATCAGAATCTAGATAAATTCATAGAAGATATGCTGCACAGCCTGAAGGTTTGTAATAAGTTCATTAATACTGCTTACTAAACTGAGGTGTAATTAGGCTATTAGCTTTATCAGTCTAAACAATACACTTCATTCTTCATAACATATTCTCACCTTGGCAGTGCTGGAAGGAGTCACATTTGGGAACATTTAGGATGGATCCATTCACGCAGCAAACCAAACACACTGCCAGATTGCACACTGCCTGGCAAAGTTGGCTACGCAGAGGTCACCTGCAAACAGCTATTTGTTGCCACCTTCCCCATTCCTGTCTCTACCCAGGGATACATACAAACAACAGAGGCACCTGAGCATCATCTTCACCCTAACCCATTCATGGTTTGTGACTCTGAAATGCAAACCCTCTGTGAGAAGAGAGATTTTCTCACCGCACCTTTTCAGCAGCCAACAAAACACAGCCTGAATCCGGGACCTTCAGATCTTAAAAGAGCAAATAATTATAATAATAATAATAATAATAACACAGGTTTACTTAAATTCAGGCAACTCAGAGCTGCAGCAGACCTCATTGCCAGAAGCAGAATAAAAGAACAACTGGGTGCATTATTCTCTGCTGCAGTTCCTCAATTTCCAGCGCAGCTGGGGTTGTGTTGCTGGGCACGTTTGCTTGTACTGGGGGACTGAGAGCTGTGGGAGATCAGGCTGTTGGACATGTTACTCTGGTGGACATGTATGTTTTTCCAGGCTCTGTGCCTGCCAAGGCTGAGCAAGAGCTGCAGCACTGGTCTGTGCAAGGCAAGGTAGAGCTGGGGGAAGCAAAAGAAGCATCAGATAGCAACAGCGCTCCTTGGTATGGTGTGTATTTCTTCCCCACCCTTCAGGGCTGCGATAAGCCTCTGCAAGGGGCTTTAAATCACCCCATGGAGGATGCATAAAGGCCAAGGAATGTTATTACAGCTCGGAGAGATCAAAGCATTGCACCACTGTACATGCTGTAATGGGTATGCTGACAGCATGTTGGCGTGGAGAACCTACCATAACAGTATTACTTGTGGTATTCATGCTGAATGAGAAAACAGGCATCTAACACAACTTTATGTGTTGGCATTAATTACCTTAGTAAAATGCCACAACACAAAAGGAAACAAAGTTTTATTCCGTTGATGCTTTAGAAACATTTAGGACTTGCTTAAAAACTTTGAGTATTACGCTACATGGTCCTGCCTACATCCCTTACGTGCAGTCAGCTCAGTGACAGCAAAACTTACCAAACCATGTAGAATTTTGCCCTACTCTGTATATTATTTTAATGCATCCTGTTAAGAAAAATCAAGGTCACAGAGAGGATAAAGGTAGCTAAAGTTTCTATAGCAACAGTTACTAGGATGCGGTTGCCAAAGGTGCTTTCTTGTTACATCCTGAAGTAGCTGTACTGGCTGCTTTTCCTTCCTGTTTACTACTCTTTTTGGTAATATCAGTACAGACATGATGCAAATGTGCTTTCTTTGTCAGTATGATCTCGCAGACTGTTCCTGCCCATGAGCTGAATATACAGGACATATCATGTGAAAGGGAACAACAACAACAAAAAAAGCAGTCTGACCTTGAGACCTGGAGGGGACACAATTGACTTAAAACATGCACACTCTTCTAAAAAAAAAAAACCATCAGCTGTCTATAGTAGTTGCAAGTGGGGAAAAAAAAGTGAAAAGAACAAAGATAAGTTTCTCTTTTTCTGCTCATTTACTTTGCACATTGCATACTGTCCATTTCTCATTCCCCTAATGGAGAAATCTCCTTGCTGTTCCTATTGCTCGTCCAAACCTTTAGGCAGACAGAACAGCAGTCTAAGCTAGAGAAATGTCCCTGTGAAATTACATCAGCACAAAAGTGGAAGTTTTGGATCTGAAATGCATGTTCCTTTTTCATGGAGTGATAATCCCAAGCTGAGGCACTCCCGTAAATCTCTGCCCTGTGGGGAAGCGTAGGGCTCCATGGTATTGAATATCTCATTAAAATGAATGGTTAATAGTCATTGAGAAGGAACATGCTGTAATTGCACGGGTGGCACAAGGCAGGATGGTGCAGCATGCCATATAATGTTCCCTGTAGCTCATCCCTGGGAGATTTGGTCTGGTGATCACAGCAGGAGATGCCTGGTAGAGATGCTGCTGATGTGCTCAAGCAGAATGCCAACGCTGGGGCTGAACATGGGATCAGGAACGCATTTCCTAAAGCCAGCAGCGCTCGCAGAGGCTCCCTGGCCGTTTTGCTCAGCACTGACTACGTGCCATCACCTGGGGCCAGGCACAGAGTGTGCCAGGTGGGTCCCTGAGCAAACTCTAAAGCTTTGGTCTGACGAGTTTTGCCTTTGGCACTATCACTGTATTCAACTGTGGATGTGTGGCACATTTGACCTCGCTTTTACAAGATGAGGTAGATGCCTCCTAAAGGCCTGGGACGTTTGCACTGGCCATGTATGGCACCAGTTGCTGCTATGAGGAACCTCAGCCACCTGCAGCCCTTGCAAACCATACCCCACTTATTAGTAACAGTGGATTTCATGAAGGTTAGAGTAGCTTTCAGGTTCTGATCCTAACATAGATTTTCCAAGTATTTGATCATTGTACCAGATCTTTACTGGACCTTCCTCAGGGCTTAGAACAAAGTTTCAAAGATAGATGAGATACTAGTTTGGGAATTAAATTGAAAGGCAGATTTATAGAGGAATTTGTAATCCCTTTGAAAATCAGAGCGGTCGAGCTTTCTCCATTTACTTTAACCAAATCAAATCAAAGAAGCTGAAATTGCAGAGAACTAACTTGAATAAATCCCAGTGCAGTCACATCTAAAAGAACAACCAAATCTAACCGAAACACATTGAGAAACATAAATAATTCTGCAAGTACCCTACACTTTTTAAATTATTATTAAAAGAGCCTTGCTGCTAGCGCTGCTTCCAGTGTCTGACCAATCTGTGACACACATCTCAGAGCAGAGGATTTTTCCATTAGCGTACTGCTCTGAATGTGCTTGTTGTTAAACAGCAAGTACGCATCACTACTGTTCACTTTGAGCCAAAGAACACCTTTGATCACAATCATTTTCTCTCAACTCCAACCATTAATTCTTGTTTCCATTGGATTCTCTGTTTCTCTTAAATACACAGTATATTCTAGCAGTACATCTTCAGAAAAAATGCAGCTGGATAAACAAAACAAAACCACAACAACGTTTCCACTTGATTCAATGAAGAAAAATCGATTTTCAGGCTTCCTGGATAAAGTTTCTGAGGCATCACATGGGAAATCCCACACCCACAGACAGACTGGTCCTTGTCCTAACAAGAAACATGTCCTCTCCTCTGCACTCCTACCACATCTCTGCAATGTCATTTTAAACGTAGATCCTCAAAGTTGCTCGAGTGTATGCAAAACAATAAATAAATGCTTTTTCTTCCATCTGCCAGGTAGTGTACTGGAGACATGTTCGCTGCTGCTGAGTGACATCCATCTATTCAAATCCCTTCTGAACCAGAATCAATATTAGCTAGATCCATTACCTCCTGCTTTATTGGCAGTTTGGGTGCTTGTTCAGAAAACAGTCCCTCCTAGTAATGTAATAAAGCCCCCACCTTTGAGATAATTAGGTTGTCTGTGATACAGCATCCACTGATGATCATTTCCCTGCTGATTTTGGCCTGCTGCTACAGCTCAGGTTGCAGTCGCCATCACTAAACACTCTTACATCAGACCATCTGAGGCTCGCTGCCAAACAATTGCCAAATTTAGACTTTTTTTTTTACTCTTCTATAATAACAGCAAGCAGCCAAACCTGAAAGTGTCATTAACATGCTTTTAAAAATGCACTAAAATGGTTTTGTCAATTACCGTGAGATTTAATATCCCAGCCACAACACAGATATCCCTCACTGCAACAACAAATCCCTCCAGCAGTGCACACATGATACCACCATTCCCAGCATTTCCTCTGGGTCCTCAGCATAACCCAGAGGCTAATAATTTCAGGCTATTTCAGAGCAGGGGCAGAAGCAAGCTCCAATAATGCTATGAACATTCTAATACAGTCTTGCCAACTGTCCTTCTCCCATTAATTTCATTGCTAATAGATGGGAGGACCATGATCTGATGCATCCACTCACTCTTCACTCACCTCCCCTGATCTTTTGCTACTGAACTCACTCACTCTTGGCTTTAACCAGTGATGGATAAAGAGAAAGAAGTCCCACTCTGTTAGCTTGTCAGCCTTTAAATGACAGTCTTTTTTCCTAACAGGTGGGAATACACGACTTTGCAAGACCCTGAGACATTAGGATCATGCCTAATTATCTCCATGTCTTTAAATAATGGGAGTGGATGACTGATGGGAACTCCGTGTAAGGTATAGAAGAAGAGATAACATTTACTAGTCCCGAACTGAAAAACAGGAGGAGTATTTATTCCCATTATTAGGCATGTAAAATCAAACCATACCCACTGGTACTAAATACTTAACTGAAGGAGAAAGGGATGAAGAAAGCTGATGCATAAAGGGAAAGTGAGTTTTGCAATAACAGCACAAATACCAGTTGCTTTGATATACTCAAAGAAACAAGCACTAGGATGCTAAGGGTGGCATTTTCTTCTTCTCAGTACACAGGAGCTAGAAGTTCTCCCCTGGCCGTTTCAGGCTGTGTCTCTTGTGGTCACAGTGCCTCCATGGGAGCTTGCTCCAATCATGACTTTTTGCTGACACATTGCAATTTACTGACTTTCTAGAGAAGGTGATTTTGCTAATATACTTTTCTAGAATGCAAACCCTAAATCCATACAGCCTATTAATATAGCTATTCCATAGGTATCGGATCTGTGTTTAACTTCCCATCATTTGGACAATTCCAGAGCTGTAGGCCCTAGGCTATTCTTCACAAACTACCTATAATCTAATCACAGAATCACAGAATCATAAATCATCAAAATGGCCTGGGTTGAAAAAGACCTCAAAGATCACATCAACCCTTTCAAAGCTATTCATGACCTTAGCAAGCTGACACAACCACAGACCAGGTCAACAGCGAGAATAATGTGTAATATTTCATGATGTGCAAAATATTCCTGCTGTGCTGAATATTTCCTGCTCAATGGTACTACCTACTGCCTAGGAAAGGCTTAAGTCCACCAGTGCAGACAGACTGCCAAATTCTGGGATCCCTGGAAATTATCCTAAAAGAGTTGGAGACCAGCCTGAGCCTGGATACATGCAATGTATTACAATCAACAAAACAATTAATGAATGCTGACATTGTACCTTCCTTGGAACAAAGAAGAAAGCATGGCACTCTGCCCAAGAAGTTTACAGTCTAAATTATACTGGCAATGCAGATCAGACACACGAGACATGCAGAGGGAAGGCTGACACTTCATCTTATCCTTTGGGGTTTTTTTTGTAAATAGATATGTAACAGTGGCAGCAGAAAGTAGAGTCTCTCTCCAGGACCCCATGGCTTTTTTCACCCTCTGGACCACAAGCAAGTTTAGATTATATCTTTTCATCTTCATACTGTCTATACTATACATGTATACCTATTTTTACATCAAGTTCTTTATAATTTAAATCCTTTTTTTTTTTTCAATAGAACATTCAGTTCTACCAACTCAAAACATCCTCCTCCAGAAGTAGATCATCTCACCTCCTCCCCTCACTTGACCTAGGTCATCCACCTCCTTGGTTCAAATATCAAATATCTATCACATTTAGATCAAAAGATCATCCATCCCACCATGCTAAGGTCTCTGTTCTTTGACCCACAACTTTGAACATCCTACAGTCTTTGCATGGCTTATAATCTCCTCTTCCATTTCCATCAAGGTCATAAGAACTTTTCTCATAAAATAACACATCCAAAGAGATTAGACCCTGAGGAAAGGACGTAGACGGAAATGTTAGCATTCAAAAGTGGTAGGGGTATGGACAAATTCCTTAATGCAGAATAAATAAGTATACCATAGGAACTGATCTCCTTGTTGCATATACTGTAAGAAAATGAGACACATGAAGACTGTAAACATACCACATAGAAGTGTAGATCACAAATTAAAACTGAGTACCTTCCCACCTCCAAAGCATTCTATTTTTGGAACTAGCATTGGAACTAGCATTTTTGGGTTTGTTTATCTTCCCCTGCCAAAAGCCAGGAATTCATCATTACTCAAGATCCCTCCAGTTTTTCTGTTTCCATTCATCTCTCATTCATTCCCTTTGAAATACTCCCCATTCAGCCAATGTTACTTTTCACTTTTTTTTTTAAAATGGAGAAACTTAAATACATTGAAAAAGAACTGTAATAAGGCCCCTAAAGATTTCAGACCTAAATAAGTGACACATACAAACTTCTCCTCCCCGCAGTTCAGAAAATTGTATTACTATGCGCAATATTGTCATTATCCTCTCTCCTACAACTACTGACACAAAGAACTTGAAATATCACGCTGTTGAAAAGTGGACAGAACTGAAAGAAATGTAACAACAACAACACAAAAAATAGAAGTGAAGATATTTTTAAATCACTTACCCAGCATCAGTGCTATTGCCACACAGTAACACATCTTCCGTACCATTTTTTATGAAGTAGTTTACTGCAAGAGAATGAAAGAAACAGCTTTTTAACTAATACATTCTGGGAATTATAACATCCACTAACATTATCCACCAACCAACATATTCATTTGGGTCAGTAAAAGAGATATGAAAGGCATGGTTTTATTTGTTTTGCTAATTTCAGGAAGTGTGAAAATAAAGACATTTATTCAAAGCTCTTTAAACACTTGCTGTTTATGTTCTGACCTGACCAGTGCAATAGGGTGGGTGTAAGGCTGTGGGCACTGCTTGAAGGAAACATCCTCTAGCCGTGTTCCTGGCTGCTGTATTTGAGAACAATGTTACTGAAGTCAGGATAGCAGTGCCCAATGAAAATAGTCCATAACTTTGTCCCTTTGGACTCAACACTGATGGGATATTTATTAACTGAAGTTTGTGATAGTGAATCATGGCTTATAGGTTAAAAATGCAACCAAGTCAAGATCTTACAACACAAGCAAAACAGCCCATTCCCCCAGTCTCGTGAATTCTGCTCAGAATAGAAAATGCACAGTATAAAGCAAAAGATACAGAAAAATGCACGTTGTTAAAGATCAAACAAACAAGGAAGTATTCATAAATACAAATATTTATCAACACAGTCATCTGTAATGTCAGTGGAGAGAGACAGACACTTCTCGAGGGAGACTCAGAGGAGCACGCTAAATTTAAATGCTTTGGATTGTTCCCTGGTTGACTATCAATGAGGCTTGAGGAAATAAGCATCCCCAGGCTAACGAGAGCCTTTGTGTACACATTCCATCTTCTATCTCCAGCCAGCAAAGCAGTTTAAAATTCAGAGAACCAGAACAGGAAGCCAACTCCTCACAAGGATAAGCAAAAATGGTTTTTGAAGAGGTGTTCTAAGGAGCATCTCTAGAATGCTAATGGCAGCATAGAAGAAAGGAAAAAAGCACTGATATACAAACATCATCAATGCAAAACAGGACAACAGTTGATGGAGGGTAGACGTATTGGTGTGCTTTGCTTCAGCAGAGAATATGGACCCCCTGTTGGCTGAAGTCATGGTGTCAGCCCTACACAATGTGTTTGTGAGTCGAGGAGCTCTGCAGGTGTTACTGTGGAGAGGTTCTCCATTCTAGGCTAACACCCTGTTGTGAAATGCTATGAAAATCAAGAGCGACAGCTTATCCAGGCAGGCTATGCAAAGAATGCTCAATGGGTCAAGCCACTGAACAGATGTGCTGTGGCTTTCTCAGTAAGCTGCGAGCAGTGGAAAAGCCCTGCCCCGCTGCATGCCAAGAAGGAATTACTGTCCATGAGCTTTGTGGTTTGTGAGGGCACGTGATGGTGTTCAGAAGTTATCAGCGCACACACCCTGCTCAGACCACACGCTTTTCTGCTTCACCGTATGTTTGGCCTCTCTACAGAAATATCTCGACTCTCAGCACCACCACAGATTTCACTACGGTTAAAGATCTGTGAAAAACCACCAGAAAAGGGGGAAGGATGTGGAGTCTTTCATATTCTTTCATTCTCCACTTCTGCTGCTGAAACACTTAGGCTTTTCTCGGTGCAGATGGTATGTTATTCGGGACACGTACAGTTGCTGACACAAACACCCTGTGATTCAGGGGAAACATGGCACAACCACAAGATAAGAGACAGACAAACAACCACAGAAGTACTGCACCTTGCTAATAAATGGTATTGCTACATGGGGTACCCCAAACTTTGCAAACATGCACAGCTCTCTGGGAACTGCAACATTTCATACCACAAATAAGACCAGGACGACTACTGATCTGTCACTACACTTTAAAAATTGAAACAACAGGTTGGATATTAGGAAAAATTTATCATCAGAAAGAGTAGGAATGCATTGGCACAGGCTGCCCAGGCAGATGGTGGAGTCACTGTCTCCAGAGGTGCTCAAGGACCATGGAGATGTGGCACTGAGGGACATGTTCAGTGGGCATGGTGGGGATGGTTGGGGTTGGACTAGATGATCTTAGTTGTCTCTTCCAACCTTAATGATTCAACGAACAACTCCCGCTCATCCGAACCAGAAGATGAGAACAGCATCAGAGCACAGAAGTAAGGAGGAACATGAAAATGGGTATGCCAACAGGACATTTAAAATCTCAAGAAGATACAAAATCCTGTTGGCTGTTGTTGACAAACATTTACACTCCTAAAATCAGCAATGCAGTGAGCACTACGCAATGCAAGCTGAGGAACTGGTATGTAGACGCTGCTGAGGGGGGAACTTCGTCACAGGATCTGCAACTGCGCAGTGGAGCACCACTGCTCCTTGCCAAACTTCAGCCTGAAGAAGAGCTGAATTACTGATTCCCTACTGATAAATGAAGGGGGGATTAGAGCATTATGCCTGAGGAGACAAATTGCTGTATTATCAAAAATGCACACAACAATCAATTTGTCATTCAAAACAATTTGGTTTGGATTTCGACCAAACATGCCAGGCAATCAGAGCTCTTTAAGAAGGAAGCAGTCACTGCTCTTGCTCTTAAGAACAAACCACTTTGGTATCATATTAGCCCACGGCCTCAGCTTTCTATCACTTAACTCTAACATGAACAAAGAATATAAAACTCCTTTTTCATTTGCAGTAGGAGCTTATCTATGAAATGTAGACTGCTCCAACTGATAAACACTTTATGAAAACAACACTTTTTCATTGTCTTGGAAGATTCTCATTGATTTTTGTTGTGCTTTGTCAGCTTTTTCACAGAAAAGCTTCTACATGTCAGTGGAAACAAAAAACGAAAACAAAACTGACAATCTCCATACTGTATTTTTTTAATGTCTAAAGTGAAATCAAGCCACAGTAAGTGATATTTTCATACATGCTTATTTGTAAATAATCTAGATCCAACCTGCCATTTTTTTTTACAAAATAAACTTTATTTTATTTTTTCCTCCCAACATTACTAAAAACTTGGTGTTAGAGTTATGGTGGACATGAAGTCTTTTTGGAAATTTTCTACAGGAATTTCCAGGGTAAAATAACTACTCAATGTACTCAATTATCAAAATAATAAGGTCGATGATCAGAAAACACTCCCTGAGTATTTGTTTCTGCTTGGCCACACGTTATTTATTCCACTGTTGCCAGACAAACATCTATTTTTAAACAATACAAAACATTTTCTGTCAGCATTTATAAGTCAGAAATTCAACAGAAACATGTTTTCTAACAACCAGATGCTGTCTTCTCCAAAACATATGTACATTTGTATCAACTCCGAGACTCACAAAAACGTACTAAGATGCCATATCCCCATTGCATCTGCAGTATTACTCGTGCTAGGTTGGTTCTGCCGCCAGTAAATAGGTGCAATATAAACCCTTGCACTGGTGTCATCTTTCCCAGATTGTATTTTAGAAGTGCTGAGCTCAATAAATCAAACCTACAAAAGTGAGCGCTCCCAAGCAGCTTATTACCTTCTGAGCGTTGTGTCTGCATACAAAGGAGAATCTGATCCAGGCCACCACTTCAGCCAAAGTGGCTCAAGCACATTGACCTGGCCCAGGCCCCATCGCTAGCTGTGTACTGGGGGAATGAAGCTCATGTTGCCATAACCTCACTGCAACGAGTGCTTGTGCTGGTTAGAGCAAAGACGGTAAGGGTTTACCTCCATACAATGGATCATAGAATCATAGAACTAGCTAGGTTGGAAAAGACCTACAAGACCATCCAGTCCAACCATCCACCTACCACCAATAACCCCACTAAACCATGTCTCTCAATGCTATATCTAAAATCATCTCTCTTTGCATTGACGTAATCTAACATTAATGTATTTGTTGCACCAAAGAGGAAATATTCCTCTAGTGTATTCCCTAACTGTTTCGAGGACAGGGTTGGTAACAAATAGATAACAAATGGATAACAAATAGCGCACAGCACGTGTACGTTATTATTCGGTGGACTACCGATGGTTGTTTTTTGACATGACATTGAGCTCAGAGAGCAGAGCATTCTGACTATGGAGTGGGGAAGGTCAGCTCTTCCCCATCACGAGCAAAGGGACCTAATAATAAATGCAGCCAAAGAAACAATGTCTATGAATCCAGCCCTGCTATGAATCTGCTACACTTGCATCTATCTAGAGTAATGTAATTTTTCCAGCATCCTCAAAGCTCCTCGCTTTCCAGGGACACCAAGAAGCTTCGTAGGAGTCCTAACCATACCCAACAATGGTTCCTTAAAGCTTAAATTCACAACAGCGTTAGGAAGATTTGGAAACTGCTTGTAAATAGTGAGTAAATAGACAAAATCCTCTAGGTTTCCAGTGTCTTCCTTGCAAAGTTCTCAAACTTGTCATCTTTTCTATTATTTTATTCTACACTTTCTCAAAGCTATCAGTCTTTCACATTTCCACACCAGGAAGTTCTAATAGGGCAAATATTCACACTGGCTCCAATTGTCAGGGGAAAAAAAAAAAAGGCAAAAAAAAAAAGGCAATTTTTCTGTCAACTTCTTCAACAAGATAACAAGATAATTAATTCTAATTAAAATTATGCTCCATACCTATATCGCACCACTGAGCAGAAAGCTGCAGGGTAGAAATCTCTCCACATTTCTGTGTTAAAGGATGAAAAAAGTTTCCAGTTGAGAAAAATCAGGAAGGTCAGCTTAGAAAACACAGTTCCAAAGTCCACATTGTGTTTCTTATTTGAAGACCCAGCTAAAATGATATTTTGATTTGTCTTAGCACAAAGTCATCAGAATTTGAATATAAATATATATAATGATATTTGAACGCTGCTCTTTACGCAAGTGGGATTATATATATATATTATCACACTTGCGTAAAGAGCAGCGTTCAAATATCATTAGTCACTGCCCAGAGTAGAGTCCTCTGGCTGACTTTCTAACAAAAACTTTAGAGAGGTGTCTGTTATCTTGGACTATTTATTGCAGCCATACGGGTGCACGTTGGTTGGAGATTTTCTCTCTGTGCTACGGCTGGCATGGAGCACTGACAGCCAACAAATAACCAGATCCAAATTTAAAATGCAATTCAGAAAGCCCCATCACCTTACAGTTGTGATATGTGACACAGAAACAAAATAGATATCACCCCTTCCTCACCCTTTCGCCCACCGGCACAAACACACTGTACCTCCTGGTAATATATAATAATTAAAATGAATCCTTGCTGCACTTGCTGTGTGCACACTGTGTCACTCACAGTGAAATCTCTAATAAATGAAATTGAGTTTGAAGATGAAAAACATGCCTCTCACAAAAGCGATGGAACAGGCTGTATTAAGGGTATTATTAGGGAAGAATGCTTGGGAATAAATGGCACTGCCAGTTAGTTCTTCCCTGCTAAAAGGGGTTGCAAATAATTATAATAATGAAGTACTCTCCTGTTGCTCACCCCACGACAGGGGATCTGGTTCTCTTCCTCTCTTCCCTGGCATTTGCTGTTGTCAGTGCCTCTGTTGGGTTTTAGAATCATGGAATGGGTTGGAAGGGGCCCTAAAGATCATCCTGCTACAACCCCTGCCACTTTGCAGGTTCTCAGGTGCTGTCCTCTCCCTTCTTGCCTCCCACCCTTCCCAAACTCTTACCGTGGGCACTTGCCTCTTGCCCAGCTCTCACCTGCCATCTTATCCCATTACCGGCTTGAAGGACATTTTCAAAACATCAATTAAAAAAGGAACAGAAGAGGTTAATTGCGGGGATGTTAGGGGAACAGAGTCTAACAGATACCACCAAGGCTGCCAGTGTGGCTTGGGGACCACACCAACCCCATGAGCATTTTGAGCAAAGCGAGTCAGGAGACAACAACAAGCAATAAGCATGGGTGCTGGCTTTCAGTAATCTTCAGATCCCCTCCCTCCATGCCCGTGTCTGGTCAGTCACGCAGACCCATACGCCTGGAGCTGAAGCTGGGTAGTGTGTAACTAAAAGCATATTTAGTGCCACTTGTTTAGACAAGCACTTCACATGAATAGGCAGCAAAATGTTGAAGTGTGGGCTCTGGAAGTTTTGTAGAGCGTTGTTTTGTTGCGTTTTATAGATATATATATATGTGTATTTCACACAAAGGAATTCAAATCAAAAGCTGCTACAAGGGTTGAATGCATTTGTGATTACAGACAGATGCCAAAAAAAAATGGAAGAAAATACTCCTGCTTGTGCTGCGATAAAGAAAACAGATGAATTGGATCAAAAACTGACTAGGAAACATGAAAAATCAGTGTGTCTCTGAAGGCTAACAGAGGGCTATGTCTGCACTTGTTTAGTACAAGTACAAAGGAAAGAGAGGGTGAACGGAGAGGTGAGAAAATCTACTGATGGCACAGTATTTTCCAGGTAAGTCAAGTCCAAGGCCAGGACTGAATGAGGAACACTATAGAGGCCTATACCACTAGGAAAATACATGGAGAAAGGCAAAGGGAGATGCTGTGTTCTCAGAATGTGAAGTAAAGCAAAGGAGAAAATCTCACTCACCCATAACCTTGTTAAGTTTTAAGTTCCCTGCATCAGTTCAAGTAAGAGATACATGCTTCTATGTAATAATAAGCTGTGAACAACGAAAAATGTAATACAGAAATGCAGGAGGAAAGGGATGCAGTGCCATAGAGGAAAAAAGTTGCCAGTGTATAAACCAGAGGCTTGTGCCATCCAGAAGACAGAGCACAGCATTGCTCTCAGCAGAGGAACTGCTGAATTTGGGGGGAAGAAGGAGGGGTTATTGAGAAATGGGTAATGAGAATGACTGGGAAAATTTAATTTAAAAAATTGAAATATTTCATCTCGGGAAAGAGGTGACAAACAGTCAAAAATGGCATGCATTTTGGAAAATGAGAACTTTGTGTGCTCCTAGACACAGAATATGATTTTTTTTTGCCCTAAAAATATTGGAGGGGGAACAAAACCAAAGACAAAGGAGATACGTTTTCAACTGCACATCTCATTTCAACTGCGGAAGTTTCTGCTGCAGGCTGTCCCTTTAGCCACAACATTCAAAGAGAGACGTGTTACATATGTAGATAAGGATATCCAGAGTTATAATAGTTAATGTTAACAAAAATTTAGAAAAATGTGTATACTTGCGGCTGCACCAATTTCTTCTGGAACAGGTGGGGCTGCTCTGAGCCACAGACAGACGTTGCCCCAGGTAAAACAAATGGAGTGAGCCTGGCAATTCCCAGATTCCATCCCCACCTCACTCGGGTGAATTCAGCGTTGATGGAAAGTATCAGGAGAAAATATTCCTTAATGCTTAAAGCCAGGGCAATAAGGGAAAGCAGTAGTGCCAACTGCTCTCCACTGGTGGGCTGCTCAGAGTTAATAGTCAGAGCTACCTCCTGCCTTTGCAAGGCTTGTTACTGCCAAGCCCACAGAAAGCAGAAGTCCATGGAGAGGCTCCAAGGGCCATGAAAATGGCCCTTTCAAGTGCCTCTTGGAACAGTACTGTGTGAGTCAGGTGGTGTAAACTTTGTTAGTTTATGAGCAATTCGAGGGTGCAGGAAATTCTCAAGCTGTTTGGGTTTCATCTTTTGCAGCAGGTCTTTCCCCTAGCAGATCTATAAGCAATAATAATGCATCGATGAGAGCAAAAGAAATGTATCTGGAGGATAAATCCTTCTGTTTTGCAAATTGTTCCAAAGCTAAGAACTCACTCATTCACCACAAGGTTAAAAAATAATGTTATTGGATTGCTGAGAAGAGACTGTACTGGATACACCAGTTCAACACCTGTGTGCTTCTGAACCTTGTACTTCTGGGCCTTTCTTTTTCTATGTAGTTTAAAGCATTAAAGTGCACAGGTACAATAGTCATGTTAATAACGCATCACTGCATTAATGCTTGAGCATTTACAAAGCAATTTATCAAAAGATCCACAGCACCTGAACAAAGCCACAATATTTACCGTTAACAGTGGAGTAATGCAAGTAGATTCCAGACTGACAAGCACCGTATGGAATCTGAGAGAGGTTCTTTGTCTTAATCATTGGTTCACATACAATCATACATAATAAAACACCTCTTCCAGTCTCAACCTGATTTATTGCTTCCCTCTCTTCTCCCACCTCCATAATTACTCATCCAGCACTCACTGTCTTCTATTACCACCTCAGACAACACCTAAAACACTTCAGCTCTCCCCAAACTTGATGCATCTATTATGTGGCTTGGACATCATTATTTTCTATACTCTTTTCATGCAGTTTCAGAATATCTCTTCCTACAGCTCAATTTCAGTGATTCTTAAAGCAAAAATGAAGCAACTCTCCAGGCAGAGCTAACAATTAGGCACAGAAGTATACAGAAAATATATGCGTAGACACGCATCTACATACACACATCTATATTTTTATATCCTCATATATGTATGCCTCAACATCTTTACCCATTTATTTTAATAGTGCATTTTATGTAAGACTTCAAAGAGGAGGATGTGCAAAGACTTTAGAACTATTTTTACTGACTGCTGGGCTTGAACTGCCCTGATTATCAGCTCTGAGCAGTCAGACTGGCTCTGATTGCATTCACACCTCATGCAAGACCCACAAGCCTGAGATCCCTTCTCCAGCGAAGACCATAAGTCAAAGTCAGATGGGTAGCACATCAACATTCAACCTCTGCAGAGCAACTTGCTATCTATGAAGAGCGCTCAGACTCCTCAACCTTAGGCACCTAACGTGGCTGGTTTACTTGGAGCATCTCCCTAGAATGTCTTTCATGATTTAGAGATAGGAAATGAAACCGGCTCCTCCAAAGGCCACCTCAGAAACTTCCTTTTCCAGATCATTCTTATTACTTGGTTGAATGTATTTGGGATCTGCAAAGACTAGGACCTAAACTTGTATAAACATGTACATATACATCTTCCTAAATAAAGAATCCAAAGCAACAATGATGTCTAGTTGTGGGTGACAATATAGAGATTGTGTTAAACTGTATATAGATTTTTATCTTCTCAGACCTTCAGCATGACTTCAGAAAAAGAGAAAAAGCACTGTCATGAAATGAGTGCCAGAAAGTACTCTGTAGTAAAAAAATAGCAACCTTGAAAAGTCTATTTTTAAGCTACAAAATGGCAATTGACTCCTCCTGCCAAAAGGTTAATAAATCTTTAACAAGACTATTATTGTTTATTATTATTGTTGTTGTTATTTCTACATTCTGGACAACAGTTTTTTATTTTGCTTTACAAGATACCAATTTAAAGAGAAAACATACAAAGCACATTCTGAAAGCAAGATCCGTTCAGAGCCTCTTACTTAATGCATTTAGTTCAAAGGAAAAGAAAATACTGGGTTTTGACACTAGCACATTGTTTTAACGATATTTTTACTATATTTTTAAGGGTTTTTTCTTAGGTGTTTTATTTGTGTTCAGTATTCAAACTGAGCCCTGGTCTACAAAAGAGCACATGATTTAAACTCAGATTCCTACTCACTATTTACTGATGAGTCAATAATCCATTTTAGTAATGGAACACATAAATTACATTAAAAATCCTATAATCATCAGCCAGGAGACTCAACTACATTCAGTCCTTTGGTACATCTTTTACTCTCTCTAAACCAGTGACACGCCTAACTTCATATACCTTTCAATCCACTCTGAATCATGCATTCACAGAGCTTCACTTCATGAAATACATCTTTAATTTTAACACCACAACCTAAGGCTTTTAAGCATGCTATTTGCAGCTAATTTCCTAGAAATCTTTACAAGTATAGGACCTAACCTTGTAGTTCTGCAGTCACCTGGTATTTCTAAACCATTAGCTCTTCTAAGGAGAACTGGCAGCTCAATAATTTTGATATCAATATACTGATCACATAATTTTCACATTGCCAAGGATGTAAACTATCACCATTTTGTACATTTTTAAAATTTATTTTATTTTTATATATGCAGCAGCGTCTATGACATCAGATTCTCAGTTTTATTATTATTAATGTCTACAAATAATCCCCCTTGGGCTTCTGTAGTCCTTTACCAAATCTAGAACTGCAAATATGAAAAATAAAATTACTTATTAGTAGCTAGTATTTTCCCAGATGAATTAGTTATATCTCCATTTTATCTTTGAGCAGACTGTATCGTTGGCATTTGACATCAGGATGTTCTTAGCTTAAATCTACCTGAGCTCAGCTGTCAAGCATCCCATACTCAATTCATACAAAGAATAATGCTATGGAAGAGGCTGGGAGATCTGATGAACTACTTTTGCCATAATCTTCTTTTTTTTCCTCTCCTAGCTCTGCAAGAGTAAGCATCACTGACTGGAGGCAAAACTAGACTCAAATAACTTTTTTGATAAAAAAGGTCAAAACAAGCCCTTTTTTTAGAGATCAATGCATAACCTTTGAAGACTTAGAGTCACTTATATTAGTAAAAAGAATGGGAAAGTCCTCCTCTTCATCATGAAATGTGCCCACTGAAAGGCAAATTCTCAACTTGCATCTTCACTGTGAGTAGACACGAGGATAAGCAGTTGTCTCACGCTGCTACAACCACTGTAGCTAAATTGAGAAACCATCAGCACCTGGAGAAGCTCAGGTGAAGTTTCTCTCACAGAATTAAGCTTGCAATGAAAATGATCAAGAAAGTCCTCTTCTTGATAGTGAAATCAAAAATATTCAATGTCACTTTCATATTCTAAAATTCTAGAACTTAGTATTTGGGGAACCAACTGTAAGTGCTGGCTTGCTGCCCTTACTGTTGGTGGAGGTAGGAACCAGGTAGTAGAGCAGAGCAGCACCTGCACTGTCAGCCAAGATGGCCATGGTGACCACAGCCATAGAGCAGGAAAGCACACAGCCTTGAGTTCGTGGGGACACCATGGGTACATCTTCAAGGGTCAGCCAAAAATTAGGCATTGCCACATAATTGTGGTTAAGCCAAGGATGGAACAACAACAAAAAGAAAAGATTATAAATTGACTTTTTAACCCATGCATAAAATTAAAACAAGAATGTTGAAAATTAAAACAAGAAGATTACCTGCCTGATAGCTGAGAGCAGCTAAGGGTAGAGGATATAATTCAGTCAGATAAAAAGTCAGTCTGGAATAAAAAGGCAGGGCAATCTATTCCAGATCTTCTATAAAACCATAATATATCAGTACCAAGAGCCTATGATACACAGTCAAGCTAAAATGGACTCAGAAAGACTGAAAACTGAGTTCTTATCTTTCTTTGTCTGAAGACAAAGTCCAAATGACTAACTCTCTTACCTATTTCCTCTGCAGCACCAGAAAATTGCCGACTGTATTACCCTTCTAGGGGGGTTTCATTCATTTTGTTTTTCCACTCATGCAAAAAAAGTTTAAAGGCACAAGAGGAGGTTGATGCCATTTCAGAGGCTTCCCAGTGTCCTTTGAAACATTAAAATCTCTTTCAAAGAATCCAGAGCAAACTTCTGCTCTTTGAGAAGAGTAGAGCTGGCATATCACCCATTTTGATACTTTATTTTGGTGTTCTGATAAGTAAATTAGCAATTACATTTTCCAGGCTTTGGTTCTGAGTGTTTTTTCACTCCTGCATTTCTTTACATCCTGGATATCCTGATTTATTGTTTTTTTTAAGTGTTATTATGAAGCTCTGATAGTACTTCAGGTTTCTCCTTTCTGGTTTGTTGTTTATTTTTTATTACTACTCCTTCTCCAAAATGAGTGACTCAGCTGCATTGGTTTTGAAGTCTCCAAGGAGCATCCGTAATTGTCTATGTTCTCTTTGAATGAACTTTGCTATCTCAGTTTGACCAATTTTCTTCTCTAGTTCATCCTCAGAATAAACAGTGACACTACTCTGTTTCTTAATATATTCATCTTTTTATTTAATTTGGTCTGCCTACACTTTAATTTAACTGTATATATTGCTTAATTCCCTAAAGTACTTGAAATTCGGACTGTTATTAAATTGTGGTCAGTGCTACTCTGTTAAACAGTCATTTCATTTCACCATAATGCTTACGCAAAATGGAATATAAAACACTATTCCATCTAGTTACAAAATGAGCCAGTCCTTCCATTTCTGAATTGCTTTAGCGTAATAGACAACATTTAATGAAAATCCTATTTAATATTGTTCTTCCTAGTCTAATTGCTGAGCTACTTTCTTCAGCTTTTCAAGGAATACTTAATTATTCTTGTTTTGAGGTCGGTACATTTTCCCTATAAATCTACTTTTCTTCTAGTTCTTCAGTGGCCTTCTGCACTGACTCTACATTTCAACTATTTAAACAATTCTTGTCCATCTGTTGTAACTGACAGTCATTTGCCACAATGTGCTACGTCTTTATTTTCCAATATTATGAAAACATGAAAACATTCATTGATAATATTATTACTTACTATTAATACTGCATGGTCAAACCTTAATTCACTTTAATCCATTATCTCACCAAGCTAATAATCCTTGTAATAGGTAAATCCACTTCAGTGATAACACTTAGAGTTTCATGACCATATTAACCATCGCTGGATTTACTAAATGAGCATCTCTCACCTTCCTCATATCAGCACCATGCAAATAAACTTGTCTAAGACATGCTGGACCAGCTGTAGAGTTCCTCCCATTTAAAGCAATGGTGCAGCTGGCCTTGAGAGTAGCTGTATTTTTTTTATTAGAGACAACCATAGGGGTGCATTTACCCTTCCTCCACCCTCAGAGAACCGGACTATCTTCACAGTTCCATTACATAGAATCATCATAGAATATCCCAAGTTGGAAGGGACCCATAAGGATCATCAGGTTGAACTTCTGGCTCCGTACAGGTCCACCCAAAAATGAGACCAAATGTCTGATAGTGTAGGAGCTGGGAAGTGCCTTAATACACCAGAGCTGTAGAGGTATCTTTACTAGCTCCAGAAGCTGGAAAATGGAAAGCATCGCTGGGAAGAGATGTCAGCAAGCTCATCACCAGCCAGCACAGCTCTAGTGTGGTTTAGTACTCTTTTAATATTGGTTTAGTACTTTCCCCTTTCAGCTGGCAAGAGGCTCTGGTTTAGGGACACTGAAGAGACACATAACCTTACAGTCAAGGTCAGTCCTGAACATGGCCCTTATTCAGCCAGAGTTTTGTGAATGCCCTTCCTTAATGCTGCATCAACCACATTATGCATTAACGATGCAAACACTGAGCTTTTTATCTTTTAAACGCCACTTCTCCCAAGGTTGCTTACACTGCAGAGAAAGGAGCAGAGTGAAAATGTCAGAAGACCTAGCATAGAGTGATGGGACTGCCATTGACTCAGTCCCTGGACCACATAACCTGGGTGAAGAGGCATAAAACGCTGAGAAGCAAGGCTGGGTTGGTGGAAACCTTCTGCTAGTCCAACAGAGCCCTGGATCAACCCAAACAACTGCCCTGAGCCTGACTCAGGGGTATACAATGCTGACAGTTGGGGTAGAGAAATGAGGACTGTTGGGCCCCTGCAATCAGAGCAGAGGTACCCGATGATTCTATGTTATTTCACACCAATGAAATTTTGAGTTAATGATGTGTAAATATGTGGTTCTTTCTTCCCAAAATAAATACCAAAAGTCACCGATCACCAGCTCCCAGCAAGGCATGCTGGTCTGGTTGCTTCCTTCTCTCGAGAGCATCATTGAATGCTATCAGATGTAAGCCAATGTCCGCTGCAGTCACTGGGAATCGTCTGGTGTTTATGAGGGTTTTGCAGCAAGCCCAGCTAACTGCTGGGTTCCTTGTTTATATTCTGAAGTTTATTTACACAAAATGCCTTTCTATTTCTTTTTTTAATGTTAATAAATGAGTTCAGTGAACCTATTTCATTGTAACTCAATGTCTAGCAGACTGTAGAGTATTAAAAATTGCTTTGGCCTAGAAAATAAGTCTTTTGATAATAAACATCAGAGCACCAGATACCATAGGATGGCCCAACCCAGATAATAACCCTAATAGCATGAGATTTCCTTAAAAAAATGCTCCTGGGATTTTTCAATGCAATAAACACAGAATTGCTCGGCTTTGCTGTTAGATTTTTAAGACTTTCAATTCAAGTTTTCAAGTTTTGCCATAAAATGTTAGAGCTATAAATGTTCTTAAAGGAACAGTGTGCAAAAGAGACCTACACACAGAGCTGAAATTTTTGAGATACCCTAAAGCTGTGAAAATCATCAGTGAGGCGACAAGGTGCTCGGTCTGCGTAAGGAAAGCACTAGGAAGCTTTCAGCATGAACTGGGAAGGCACAACAGAAAATGCTACCACATCAATGTTATGAAGATAAAGTCCAAATGACGTCTGCAGTACCAATCAATACTGACTGATGTGATAATAAACAAATAAATAAATAAACAAGGTAAAGAAAAGGATGTACCTGGATCGTTGAGAAATTCCTCTGAGTTGTTCCATGTCCTGCCATCCAAGTACAATGTGCCGTTGGTGAAGTTAAACTGGGTGAAGTCCCTCACACACTTGTGTCGCAAGTTGCCCATAAAGAGCTGGAGGCCTATGAGGGCAAAGACACTCAAGCAGAAAACGGTCAGGATCATCACATCAGCAAGTTTCTTAACAGACTGGATAAGTGCACCTACAATGGTCTTCAGTCCTAGGGAGATAAAAGCCAAGAGTTTATAGACTGAGACGCTGAAAGATATGTGCAGATACTTTCTATGATGAAAATATGGATAGAAGGGAAAACTGGAAAGGTTTCTACTACATGTTTGTAATTTGACAGCAGAAACAGGAGACAAGTGATCACCATGAACATTCAGTTTGGCCTACTTTCATCTGGACAAAAGTCTTGGTGTTGCTCTTACACAAACATTTATTTAAAAACAGATGGAAAGAACTGAATGGAAGAACAGTGAGAAACAAAAATAATAATGGATAAAGAAAATACAGAAAGTCTTTTATATTTTCATGGAGTTGCAGTAAAATCTGTAAAGCCTAAATCCCACTGACTTTTGAAAATGTTAATTAGTTTTAACCACTCAGGTGATGGATAACTTTAACCCTCACTTAAACAGATAAAGAGGTATGGAAATGTTATTTGTTGCCTGATTATTTAACATTTTTTTAGTGCCAAATCTTGCTCACTGTTCTCACATGAGTAATTCCTCTCCTTTCAATTCATTTGCTTAAGACAACAAAAATTTGGGATTAGAAGAAAACCAAATAATATGGACAACCAAGTAAACCCAGTGGAAACTGTGTAAAATAACCTGAGATTCCAATAATACCTGGGCAAAGTTAATCATTTTATAATATGCCAGTGGTGATAAATCATCTTATTATAATCACCAAAGATTTTAGTAACACAAACTGTCTGTTTCGGTGTTGTTTCATTCTATAACACTAGATTCAGACTATTATTCTGTAAGTATATAGATACAAATAATTATACTGTTTTCCCAAAGGATATTGTTTGCTTTTTTAAGGAGATCAGCACTGTCTGAGCTGGTTGAACGTTACATCAATACAATAAGACCACTCTATAAACCCTTCTATAGAGTGCATCCTGTAGTTGGACATTAATACCAACTGCTCAATGGTAGCAGGTTTGTTGTTTCTTTACTATTTATATTTAATCAATACTCAATAAGTAGTAATCAGTGCTTCTGTTAATCAGTGTTACCAGTATGGCAGCAGTAAAAGAAATTGAGTCAAACAGAAAAATAGAAATTGCAAAGACGAAACACGAGGAATTCTCCTGGGCAATACTCAGAAGCATGTACATTTGCTCACTGAATATGAACATGCACATTAAATCTCAGTTCCCTGGAATTCCACCCCAAGAGTCTGTCAGTAATGAAGGTTGAGTTAGCACTGTATAATATAAAATAATGTAAAAAACATACTTAAAGGTGCGTAGGAAGGCAAAACGGGCTTTTGGTCTTGCTTAAAATTCTGTAGATAAAGTAATGGGAAATCATGTTTCCTTAAAGGAGGATAAGCTGCTAGAATGGAACCCAGGTCTAGCCATCCTTGAATTCAGCAGCCTAAAACATTCTGGTCCTGCATAGGACACTGCCATTAGGTTAACCCATGAATGATATTAATGACTATAAAGTGGTCTTCCAACTAGATGGGACTGAACCTGATGTGGGTCTAGACATCTTCACTGCATTCTGTTTCCTTCTTCAAAGATAGTTTGTGGCATAAGAAAAAAAAGGAGAAGCTAGAAAGTTCCCTCCTCTGTATAAAAATAAGGCAAAAAATATTGTAGTGCAAATATTAGGCAAAAGCTGGATATTCATGGGATCTGCACTCCTCAAAGGAAACAGATTTTGAAGATGAGGTCAGTTCTGTTCAGGTATCTAGATAAAGGTTAGCTTTGAACTTTTTGAGTTCATTTCTTGGTTTGATTACCAATTTTGACTCCTAAATGAAAAGCATAGCTTTTACAATAATCTAGTCTTGGGTAAACTTTACATCTGAAGTTAAACAGGTTTTAGTTGTAGTGCAATTCTGAAGGACTTCCCTGTGTCTCACCTATACCCAGTTAACAGATCACTATTAAACAAATAATGGGGTGAGGGAAAAGGAATACAATTTATAAATACAATTTTTTTTTATACTTCAATATTATGACATTTTCTCTGTGACTTTCAGTATTAGCTGTCCTTTAAATGCACAGATGCTTCTTCCCTGAAGCTGGTGAAACAGGAAATCTGAATGCAAACTGAGCTTTAAAAAAGGGAAAATGGCCAAACCACAAATTCTTTCACTTCAGTGCCCTCTGTGAAAGCCCTGCAGTACGTTCATTTGTTTGTAATACAAATACCAGCTTGGGGCCAGCATTTGTATCACTCAAGTACACTAATTAATCTTATTCACATTAGCAAAGACAATGGGAGAGCTAATGTAAATAGGGATAATATTGGGAAACAAGACCTACAAAACACTAGTCAGCAGTAAAGACTATCTGTTTTCAAATGCAGACCCTGTTGTTAATTTCAAGGTCATCTCATGAAACATGTTTTTCTCAGTTTACTTACTGGGGTTTTAAATAGAAGAGCAATCCTACACAGTTTGTTTGCAGATGTCAAATAATTTCTTTATAACAGGGCTTTCTGCTTTACTTTTTGTTTAATTTTCTTTTTTAAATAGCATATAGACTTCTGAGCAGCTCAGGAATGCTTTAGTAATACAATTGCTGTAATTAAAGACCACTTAAAAATAACTCGTACTCTGCCTTCTGGAATTTCGTCGCAACTTTCCAAGAAAATAACTTCAGGAGTCGTATACTTACAGTCTAACTGTGTTATTTTCTCACTCTTTGAAAAGAAAATTTGCTCATAAAGTTAAATAGCATCCATCAAATTGCTTGGCACAATCCACTGCTAAGGAAAGTGTTTAAATCACCATTCATTTTAACTTTCTGTGTCTGGTGAACTGAAGGGCAAAGGGTAAATAAGGACAGCCAGAACCTCTTGCAGGTGCTCCGCATTGCTCTGAATCAATCCCCATGTTTTGTAAAAGCAATGCTAGATATATTCAAATTTAGAGCGCTGTTAAATCTTCTAGATAAATAATCCTCCTCTGAAATATTGCCAATGAGAGCACTGCAATATCGCTTAATAGAAGATACTATTTATGCGGCATAAAAGGCATTTACTTAATTCTTGCAAGTCAAACACCAAACCAGGCAGCATGCAGCAAAAACAGAGGAGCTGATCCAGAGCTGAGTAGCGTCTACATCTGTTAATGACTACGGGGCTGTGGATTACTCTTACTGGAGTAATCAGCACAGTGGTCTCCTGAATCACTGAATTCTTCCCACGCTTCTGGGCCAAATCCTGCTTGCGTGACATGAGTAACATCAGAGCACCCAAAGTCAGTGGGATGAGGGCTGTACAGGCAGACTGACACCTGCAGAAAGCAAGAAGGATTTGGCCCAAGCATTCCTGTTAATACTGGTAGAAATTAATACATTCAGAAGTTAATCAAATAATCAGTTTTCAAATGCAAATCAGAAACCATAGAAAATGCAAGCAACACCAAACAATGAGAAATGGCAAGATCCCACAGCACCATCCATTCCTCCTTTGAGACGTGAGAAAGTATTAGCATAATGACATCCATACCAGATGTTGGCAATCACCTACAGAACATCGGACACTTCCATACAGTCTGGAAATCAGTGGGGAGAAAAAGCAAAAACAAAACCAGAGTGTGTCTTGCACTGTAATTGCCCTCTCCTAGCCTTCTTCTCTCGAAAATGTGCATGTGCCTTGTACATGTCTGCATGAGTCATGTACATATAGGTAGAGAAGAGCTCACTCTCAATTAACGTCCTTTGTCACCAGCCATGATGAACATATTTTGTCAGTAGCCATTGACACACGGAGCAGCAAAGGATTTAATACCATGTTGGCAAACTTGAAAGGCTGTCAGCATTTCTGTAGACCATCTCTGCACGAAAATGTGACTGTCGGGCCAGTCTCCAAGGAAGATGCAAATATGTCATGTATTTCTCAACTAGATTCTTCCCGAGCCATGTGATTTGCCTATCGTAAGGATGAAATCTGTCTTTCTGTAGGGGGACTTCGGTGAGATTCAAGCAATGATCAAGGGTCGGACTCCTCCACACAGCCTTAATTCTTGCACTCCAAGCTCTGTTCTGGCTATCAGTAAAGTACTGGATAACATTCACAGCACTATTTATAGTCTTCAGACTCACACTAAATCAAACAGGAGCTGGATCAGGCCCCAAAGTGCCTTGGCCCAATTTTCTGTGAGGTCACCTTTCGCCTGTATCCTGTCATTTTAAGTGAAATGTCTGTGAAGTGCACCACTGTTCTAGAAAGAGAAGAAGAGCTTCTCTGGGTACAGGCACTTCACAAAATTGTGATGTCCACAGTGACCTGCATTTTGAGGCTCTTGTTGAGGGGACACCGAAGGGTATAGACCTGAAGGGCTTTGAAATATCTCAGTTATTAATTATCACAAAAACACTGGTGATTTACATGCAGATAAACTATAATTGGAGACCTCCAAAATCACAGGAAGAGTTCCTGTTGACTACACTGGGATTTGGATACACAGGCTGTGGGAGACAAATGGGAAACTTCAGTGGGCTGTCCTATAGCTGATCACAGTTTCTATCTAGAAGGAAAATAAGTGAATCTAGTTGCCATGGCAATGAGCAAGATGCTCATTAATAAATAAAATCACTGAGAGTTAAAGGTTTTACATTCCCATGCAGAGAATGTTTGCTATTTCTAAGAACCTGAACATAAGGGATATACGAAGAAATGAATAACACTTTTATGCAATGAGTCTAGATAAACAGCTTATCAGCTACCACACAAAGCTCGTCTTCCCTGATATCATGAGAAACTAGAGAACAGAACAAAATGGGTGTGCTTAGTGCTGAAAAGGGAAAACTGAGAGGATCCTTGAAGGTCCTCAGGTATATTGAAGGCATACACAGAGGGTAAGGCACTGACCCAATATCATCCTGGTAATGCACCAAGAGAGGATGAGGCTGAATGGGGTCAGGAGATAGATGCCAGCACGACACCAAGCAGGTGTAGCCCCAGATGCCTACAGAACAGGAAGCACAGCTTGCTGCTTGATGCCAACATTTAAGTTGCTGAATCTGGATCTGGAACCCTCCTCCCAGGGCAGAAGTAAGGATAATGAGTTGAGCTAAGCGCAGCCTTGAACCAGGGGAGTGGACTCAAAGTTTGGGAGATCATTTTAAATCCTATGAGTCCACGTCCCCTAAAAATCCCTGTGCCTGCTTGCGCACTTAGAGCAAGGCATTAAAGATAAGTGAGATTTTTAAAAGCACTAATTGTTAGCTTTGTCGACTCCCTCTGGAGTCAGTACTGAAACTCATTGATTTCAAGTGAAGCAGAATGCCTTTGAAAACCAGCCTCTAAGTGCTTTGCTGGACAGAAGCCTTACGCTGTGGAGGACTTGGCCTGCTACTTTTGGTAAGCAATTTCACCGAGCATGCTGAGCCCAAGTACGTTTGTGCAAACATAACTACCCGATAGGGAAGCGTGATCAATTTTATTGAGGAAAAGCTCAGGTATTTACAAAGGAGAGTACATTTCAGTGCTTCTCTCTGAAGATATAAAAGAAGAAAAAAAAAAAACCACTTTTTCTGCTCTCTGTAGCACCCAAAAATCTCATGGAAGATATTAGTGTTCATTATCTCTTCATTTTTAGCCCACTGTGGAATGATATTTCATCTTAGCACAAGCCTATGTCATCGTTAAAAACTCTGAACTCCAACTAAACACAGCATCATGCCCAATATTTCTTTTTTAGACATATATATAGACATATATCAGACATATATTTAATATGTCTAACAAAAAAAAAATGAACTGCTTCCTCTGAAACTATCTATTAAAAAAAATAAAAGAAGGAAAAGAAAAAGCATATCCTTGTTCTACAGGCAGCTAAGTGATCCTTAGCAATTTGTAGCTCTCAACATCTATAATTTAAACATGCTCAAGGCACAGGTAATCTTGACAGTAAAATTTAAGGGCCAGATATTTTATTTGCATATCGTTATGCAGTCATGTCAGCAAATAATTTAGTTACAAGTGCCTAAAAATGCAGTTATCAAAAGAATAATTGCATAGGAAGAAAGAAAACAAGAGAATGTGAGTTACTATGTACCACTCTAATAAATCATACTTGTCTTTTTTTTTCTATTAGCCCACAAATGGAACAACTTCGTATTCATTATCCTCGAAGGGCTTTAGTGAATTTTAAAATAAAGTTTTTCTGAATATCTCTATTTTCCTCATCCACCAAAAAATAGCCACGGTTTATCACTTTATATAAAACATGATGCAGAACGTCAGAAAATCGCTATATATATAACTCAGCAAAATTGACAGGCTCTGCTCTGAAGAACCACAAGATTGAGATGAGATGGAAAGTGAAAGGACTCCCCTGGAGAAGGCTGTCCCTCTAAGTTAGCCTTCAAATCACTAGCAAAGGGAGCTAGGAAGCTCTGCTTTTCTTTCTGATTACCATCCCACATGATCTGTAAAACTGCTCAACTTACTGTTCAGCTTTATTCTTTAAAAGCTGAATTTTGACATGCACTTTCAGTGAAAAGTAGCTTGGATTTTTCCATAAATTCACTGATTTCATTACAGTAATGTTGGAACAATGGAGTAAACCTTGGAACCACATATATGTTTCTTTAATCTCTCAATTCCAGAATTCCCATTTCCACTTTATACTCCTTGTGGGTGTTGGCAATTAGTCCCTAGATGGTTATGCCATGGCTTTCGTATAAATTTATTTTAATTTATATGTATAACATTTTGATAGGAAGAGAGGGAATGGCCTCAAGTTGAGCCAGGGGAAGTTCAGGTTGGATATTAAGAAAAACAACTTTTCAGAAAGAGTGGTGATGCACTGGCACAGGCTGCCCAGGGAGTCACCATTCCTGAAGGTGTCCATGAATCATGGAGGTGTGGCACTGAGGAACACGGTCAGAGGGCAATACTTGTAGTAGGTGGACAGTTGGACTAGATATCTTGGAGGTCTCTTCCAACCTTAACGATTCTATGATTCTATGATAATGCAGGTGTGTGTAACACAGTGGATGGCAAAACCTTTCTAACCCTAAAGAGCTGTGCACAAGAATCTGAGTAATCTCAATGCTTTGAATATTTTTGATGTGTGATTGCCAGCATCTGTTCAGGATTATCACCAATAGGATCTACCATGCACGGTTTTTGCTATCTTCTCTACCTTGCCATGCAGGTTGGAGATGTTAAACACTGAGGCTGAATGAGACCTGTCCATAGATAATGCTCAGCAAGAATTTATCATCATGTGGTCAGTCCTTACCGGACTGCATAAATTACTAAACAAAAAATATTAATAACTATTTTCAGAAACAGAAATAAAATAGGTCATTAGCAACGAAAAAAGAAGAGCTACTTTCACTACCAGACCTGTATGAAAACACATATTTTCCTGGGAGTGGTAGTGCTGGAATCGTAGTCTTTAATATGTAAGAAAACGTGATTTGGTGAAATGCTGAATCCACCAAAATTAACAATGGAACTTTTCTGATCTATGCAGGGTCTGAAATTTAAGCGGTTTTTATCACAAGCAGATGGACAAGCGCTAGGACAAATTAGGCTATCTCTGCTTGCAGTCTTGAATCCTCAGCTCACAGCACAGATTTCAATTCCTCTTTCAGTGCACTCTTAAACACAAATACACATCTTGAGGTCATTAACCTTCCATTTTTAAAATCAATATCTGAAGACTTTAAAAGAGTTTTGTTGCCATTCTCACACGGTTCACGTATGAGCACTTTGTGTCTGCGATTCACGAGCCACTGCATGCAGCCCTTCTTCCAGCAGCACTCATTTCAGTGAGGTCTGTACTTTTGGAAGCACTCTAATTCCTTCTGCCCACAGAAATGGTATTGGGAAACGTATCAGAGAAAGGTATTCTATTGACAGGTCACATTCCCTACATTCCTCCATTTCCTGATCAGTATCTATGGTTAAGTCACTTGTATTGACTGTGATTACTACTGGAAATGGCATGTAGGCTTTAATGGCAGCCCGAGTGTTTAACCTGGTTTTCACCTGAAATGACTGAGATTGTTTTCAGCGCCCGCAGTACTCTGAACGTTCGCAAGGCTGAGACATTGCCCAGGTCCACAAATTCAGTTATGTATCTGTAACAAGGGAAAGTCACACACAGACAATGACAAAACACCAGCAAAAAAACAACAGTCAAGGGGACAAAGAGAGACAGAGAAAGAATCACTTGTAGCTGAGAGCCGAAACAGAAGGATCGAGGCTTCTTACCTGGGATTACTGAAATAGTTTTTAAAGCTCTCAATACCCTGAAAGTCCGAAGAGGTGAAACACTGCCTACATTCACAAATTCTCCTACATACCTGTAGAATTAAGTCACAGTTATTTGGAATTATACAATAGAGCATGAGACTTGTCTGAATGAAGAATGCATTCACATATAGCAGGAGCGAACGCATCCGAGTGAGAGGTGACTCCACTTTTCAGGCTGCTCTTTGATGCCGTTTGTCCCAGGTTTTTCAGAGTACACATTATTGCAAATGTTTCTTGAACTATTAAACTGATCTAATAGGCATCAGTTCTATAAAACTGGTTGAAGTTTGTTATCATACTGTTCAGCAACAAATACTATGAGGATTTTAGCATCACGTAGTTTAAACAAGATTCTTTGCATCACAGGAAACATTAGGAATTGCTTTGCTGCTCTTAAAAAATAAAAAATAAAACCTTCAAGTACTCAAGTAATTTTCACATAATGACTTCCATGAACTACATACAGAGCAACATGGGAAAATACCAGTGCAAATATTTCTACTGGGTTATTTATTGCACAGCACTGTACTGTGTGTTAAAGCAGATGTTAGTTTCAAGAGATGCTTAGAACTTTGTTTTATTTTGTACATCAAATCCATGCCCTTTGGCTGCTGGAAGAAGACTTTTAAATGAATATAATTGCAAACCTACTAAACCTATTTACGATTAAAATACCAATCCCAGCTATTTTCTGTCGTGTCTATTTCGGTCATCAGGGAGACCCATGCAACAGCAGAGCAAAACGCTCCCAGGAGGGTCAGCTATGGAATGAGTTGGCTTTACCACTGTTTGCAAAATTATTTCTGCCAAGAGAGTATGCAGTAAAATCATAGTCACCATCGTATCTTCTGGATCTTTTTGTATGGCTATTTACAGTTACATACTCTACTTCTTTGAGGCATTTGGTTTCAGGTGCTAATGATAAAACTCACCTGGCTATCTGCTTAAGTGGGTTTTGTGCAAAGGCCTCTATGGGAGGACAAAGCATCCTCTCCATACCTGCTAACCCACGTTATGTCCTGAAAGAGCAGTACTGCTTCTCCTCTTAGTTTTACAGGGAAGCCTGGCATTTACCTATCTGGTCATTCCTCCCCAGGTATACCCAACACTTCTCTCCCAGACTCTTCTGCAGTGAGCAAGCATGGAAAAAATGATTTGGGGAGAAGCGATGGCATTGGAGTATTGTTTTGCAGACCAGAATTTTGTACAAACACATTAATAATATGTGAACAAGCATATTAGACAAATACTTTTGCTGGCTGTTCACAATAGTCAACTAATACTGATTTTCCCAGTTTCTTGGATGAAACTGCAGCAGCTCAGTGCCTCTGTCATGGGGAGCAAGAAGCAGTTGGAATTCCCATTCCAAGTTTTTCCAGTTAGCTAGGAAATTGCTTATAGTCCTTAAGAATTTGGCAGGGCATTTTCCAATCCAGAGCTACAGAAACCTCTTCTTTGCCTGTTCTAGAAAGTCCTCGCTTGTCTGATAGACAGTAATCTAATCGGGGCAGTTTGCTAAATTTGCCTGAACCCATCCATGGTCCCACAAGGCATGGCTGCATCTGCTAGCACAGAGTGGGAGAAAAGCCCTGAATACCTCTGGCACCACTGATCTCTAGTGACCTGTTTAAAGCTACTCTCTATGACCCAAAATGTGCTATTTGTGCCCCAAAGATAAGGAGGTAGGAAATTATTCTGTGGTAACTCTACAGCAACTGATGGTCATTCCACTGTAACATCCTTCAATGAAATAATCATATTTCCCATTAGATCAAAAACCCTTGGTCCCTCTAAATCTCATGGCTCTTTATCAGGCTCTCCATCCCATGCTGGTTTTGTTTCCAGATACAGAAATACCAGTAACTACAAGCAAAGATAACAACCTACATAATCAATCTTACTTTAAATTACTTGCAAATTGGTTTTACATGAAGGGTAAATCTTATCAGAATAGAGTCCATTATCCGATGCTCTGCACTATCTGCTTGTTGCCTACTTGGGAAGGAGGTTTCATTTTACATATGAAGATCATATTGCAGTCACCGTTAGCTCTTTCACTGCTGCCTATAGGCTCAAGGAAGCCGTTGCAAATAGTGAGTATAAATTCTTCCTTTTCTGTTCCAAAACTCCCATTCCTTCTTTTCTAATGTAAAATTGTTTATTTCCAGTTCTACAGGCTTGAAAGGGATACCCAGATCTTGTCTGCTCTGACTGCTTTGACTCAAATTTCAGTTCAGAAAACGAGATGCTCTCAGAGGATTTGGGCAGAGCTGGTTGGGATGACAACCCAACTTCCTCCCAAGCTGAGATGAGGTAGAGCAGATGCACTGTCAAGGCTACAAGTTGCTGCTCATCTTGCCCTTTTTCACTCTGCTCTTTTCTACCTTACTGTCAAAAGCCTTCTTCCTCTAGAATACAGGCAACCAGTGCACTGAAGGTCATGGTGAACTCTGAGCCCTGCAGATAAACTCCTTGCTTCACATATTAATGGACAGGACAGAGTAGAGGTGACATTTTGGATTGTTCTGTCCTGCCTCTAAACATTGCAGAATTATACTGCTTGAGGAAAGGTTTAGCTGAGAAAAATACCTAGGGTGTGCTGGCATCCCAAAGCTCCTCCCCATCTGCCTTGCATATTTTGAAACACTTATCACAATGGCCAGATGTCAGTTCAGCCAAATCCATAGGATGTAGAAACAGATACAAAGATCTGGCCTTGGGCTGACCTACTAAAATAAATGGGAGCGTTCCCAATGATGTCCACATAGATTTTACAAGTCTTCATGTTTTCCTTCTGCTGAACACTACCAAGAATATTAGCCACGATCCCTGCAGCCCACCACTGACTTCAGTGGTCCTTACTGCTGTTTGAACTAAGTTTAGGTTGAACATTTTTTTCCAATTTTGTTTCTAGTCAAATATCATGGGCCCAGGCATTCAACTCAAATGTAATCAATTTCCCCAAGACAGTCTAGTGAATTGACAGAACTGAACAGAGAAATCTTGCTCTGAAACCACTCAGGAAAACAAAGTCCATCCTAAAATACTTTAGCATTTTCTCATTTTCGGTACAATTTCAGTGAAAACAAAAAGCCAGGTAGACAATTTAAAAATATATATCTATTGCACATCACTGTCTCAAAACATAAAAAGGAGGGCTACTTACGCCATAACAATAACACTGAAATCCAGCCAGTTCCATGGATCTCGAAGGAAGGTGAATTCTGTCATGCAAAATCCTCTCGCCAATATTTTTATCAATGACTCAAAAGTGTAAATGCCAGTGAAAGTGTACCTGGGAAATAAAGCGTCCGAGAGAGGCAACAGCATTAGTGAGCAGTTGAGGGAAGGGATGGCGGAGCCCAGCCCTTGTCACAGGAGACACTCCTGCCCACCTTGTTGGGTTTGCTCATGTAGGTCATGGCTGCAGCGCTGGGGCTGCCTGCAAGCATGTGTGCACCAGGGGACATGTAAGAAATGGGAAAGCGCTCATGACAGCCGCAGAATGAAGATAAGTTTCACCATAGGGTGCACCTTGATGAATTCTCACTCATTAAGTCAGGCATGAATACTACACTGTTAAGCTGCGCTATGGGACTTCCAAAGCTCTGCCTGCAGTCGCCAATGAAAGAGGAAAGGATTATGCAGCATTCCTTGTTGTTTCTCGTATTTGAGGGACGATGGTTGTTCCATTCATACCTCTCATCTCTTCCTGCCTGGGCCATTTTGAAGGATGGCATTTAAAAAATGTTGTCTCCTTCATTTTCTTAGCTAAAAATGGTGTCCTCCCTGTAAAATTTCACAAGCTGTTGTAAATCACATCAGCTCTCATTAAACAACAGTAGAATGTCATCACTGGAAAAGAAGAAAACAACCCCTGTCCCAACACTGCATGTTCTAATTCTGACCTGCTTGACAGTAAAAGAGACACGAGGGTCTTTTTTCTCCTAGTACAAGTTGTTTATTACTGACAGCCTCTTCACTGTGATGATAGTAGCTAGAGCACACGCATTTTACCTTTCACAGTAAAGATTAGACTTGTACTAATATTTAGCAAATTCTCTGTGGAGGAAAGCAATGTATCTGACTTATAACACTCAGATCAGTATTCATTCAGGGCTCTAACTACCAACAGAGACATACTTCTGGGCACACAACACCTCTTTTAATAATGCTTTTATCTGAGACATCTAGCCCAAAGGGACTTGGTATTCTAGGACGTATTTTAATAAAAATAATAAATGTTTAACATCCACCACCGGCAATCCCCTTTTCCCCAGATGAAGATATAGATGATACCAAAGCAGAGTTCTTGTTATACATCTAACCCTAAACCCTATATATACATATAAATTAAAAAAAAAAAACCATAAAACACAAATTTAATAAGCCACAAAGCTTTCACTGGAAATGCTAGCTTGAGCTTTCTGTTTAGTTGTCTGTTTAGTTCCTAAACATCAGTAGCTACAATGGTATCACCACATGAACAAAAACATAGAAACAAAAAAAAACTGGAACAGTTGGTGGGGAAAAAAAAAAAAAAAGATGTAAGCAATTAAAGGTGGTAATATACAGAAGAAATGCATTATTCATAAGAAGGAAATGTTTCCTCTTAGTTGTATATTCCTTTGATTTGCAACTGGGCAAAATTACAAGTAGTGGCAAATCTGACGGCCTCCTGCCCTCCTGTCACACAGCAGAGCTAGTTACACATTCTATAAAACCTCAGCATGCTTCCTCTTAAAAGAGAGATAAGCAGGACTGCTTTTGTGCAGCAGTGCATGTATAACCTTCCTCACATCTCCTTTTTGACCACACACCTACGCGGTACCTTGTACCCAACTCTTCATGGCTCTCAGTTTTATTCCTGTATTACAAATATAGGTCACTCCTGTGAGTCTCTTTAAGCATGTGTATTCAGTAATACATGCAGAAAATGCATGCAAAAAAAAAAAAAATACTTAACGGTACATAAGCTCATTAAAATGATAAAGCACTTGTATTTATTCAGCATGTCAGATGGTTTAATTGATTGTATAATCATCATCTAATTCTAAATGGATCGGGCAAAGTCCTCCAGCAACTGAGCAGCTTCTTCAACAACAGAAGTCGGGATTTGTTTAAAGTTTTTAGTGGGGGTAAGTTGAATTGACTTCTATTTTCTTTCTTTTTTCTTTTCTTTTTTTCGGAAATGTAAAATATTTATTCTGTTTTCAAGGAGGATCTAGGGCAAACATTTGCACAGTGTTACTCCTGTATCTCCGGTGAGGCTCTGAAACAGTAGGGAAAAACTGGATTAAATCTACCTTTTCCAAATCCAATATTAATCAATTAGAATTCAAGTTTGCTGTGTTGTTTTGCTCCTCAATACTACTTGCTTTTGTTTTCTCTCTCTTAATTTGAGAAGGAAAAGCTGAGAGGTATGAGGGGACGCAGTAAAAGGGGAAACATGGAAGGGAAAATATTTACTCCATGCTGCATGACTCCATTTGCGTTTCAGCTCTACGCTTCTTGCATGCCCTGCTCAACACACTGATGACTTCATCCACATTTCCCTGTTTAAGGAAGACAGAACAACCACTCTGCTATCTTCTTTCACAACTTTAAAATTCTCAGCTGTAGATCCTCTGACCAAATTTCAACGTACATGGATGAGATGTGTGTGTTTTGTCTACATACATCATCAACATGGTACGGTGTGACATTTTTTTTCAATAAGGACAACATTAGGGGAAAAGGAAAGTCACAGGCATACTTGAGGGTACAGAAACACTGTACAGAAATACATGAAACATCCTGGGACTAGGATGTTAGTGTGATCGGATGAAATATTTGGTTCAGAGCTGCCTATAATTAGTAATTTATGGCCTAGAAGACGTCCCCTGCACGATTCTATGAAACCTGAAATAAGGGCATTTACTGCCTCTCCTCACAGCCCTGCGTAGACCAACCACGAGGCTATCTAACAGCAGATGGTCATGTTTATCATATGTCAGTCAAAAATAAAAAGTGTGTTCTGATTGGTTCAATGAGCCAAAATAATTGTTTAATGCACTGTAGGTTGATTAGCTTGTGCATCTGGTATCTCTTTCCGAAAGGAGCATTTTAAAGCAACTTAAAGAAATGAAATGGGCTTCCTGAAGCCTGTTAAACCCTTTTAAAATTCACTTAAGAGAAAAGGCAAAAAGAACTTTGAGTGACATCTTTGCTGTTCTTTTTTTTTTCTGACGATTTCACAAGCTAAAAAGAGAGGAATACTCACAAAAGTGTTACCTCATAATGTACACCTACCAGGGATTACAGGGGAACACTATTCATGATGTGCTCAGTCCAAAGGAAACTTTTGTTTCCAACAAGACTTTAAGGACAGAACTATGTCCAGAAAGTGTTTTCTGAAATAATTTAACTTTCCATCAGCCTATTTCAATGAGTTCAATGTTGAACCTCTTGCGTAGGAGCCATAGAAGGTTGGCCAGTTTCAAATGGAGTTCTCATCAGATGCCATTTCATTCCAATGTAGCATAGCAGGTGCGTTTAGCAGTAAGTATGAGCTTGGAAGACGGAAAATTGTTAGTTTACTTACTAAGGGAGATTTCACAGGCAACAAACACCTGGCAAAACATTTTGTCAGGACAGATACTATGGTCAGTGTTACTGGAAAGAAATTAGACAATAGCAAACAAGATGAAAAGAATGTAACAAACAAAAGAGGAAGGACAAGATAAGGATGGGGCGGCTGTAAGCTAGCCAGGATACTTACTCAACATATTTATTCCATGATGGAGTCTCTGATTGTGCCATGAACACACAATTAGTTAAAATAGTGCACATAATAAACATACTGAACAACGTAAATAGGTGAATTAAGGAAAACAACACATTTGTTATGATACTTCATACACTTTTATCATTTCATACAAGATGTAACAACTCAGAATTTCTAACACTTAAAAAAAATCACTGTAGACATTTGTTTTCAATTGCATAAGGGAAAAAATAATTACAGAAACACAGAAAAACCGAGTGACTCTTCTCTGTTTTTTTCATTGCATACATCTTTTAGGCATACTTTATACAGAAAACAAACACACCGTCTCTGCAGTCTTAGGAAAACACAATACCTCAAATTTACAGCTCTGCTGGTCAGATGACAAAATGCATAGGTACACAACTTTACATGAAAAGCAGGATTAGACTCATGTGAGTATATACAGAAAAACCCGTGTCTGCAAATTCTGATCTTATTTTGCATCCTGAAACTTTTCTCAGGCAGCAGGCAAAGCTATAAATCCAGCCTCTCTAATCTATCTAACATGTTCGAGGTCTCACAATCAGTATACGATTCACCAAAAGCTAATATGAGTTTCACAGCATTAATTTTTAGGCTTGGTCAGCAAACCTCATTGGCAAATATGCAGTCTTGATCTGCAAAGCTGAGTGTTTCAGCTGAGGAACCAGCTTCCCTAACTGGAGGCTAAAATGAACCTCCCTTGTGTATAGTCTATGCACTTAACTGCTAAGCTGAGGCCATAAATACGAAGAAGAGCACCCTAAATCAAATTCCTGAAATTCAAAACATAGTTCACCAAACTGCTCTGCTAAAAGCACATGCTAATCTTTGTTAAATAAAAAAAAAAAAGACAAACTATGATGGGGTTCTCCTGAGTAAATAGTACATCCCATGCTCCTGGAGAAAGTTTAAAGAATGAGTTTTAGCAGACAGAAGTTAAACATCCTACAACAGCCTGGGATCCTTCTCAGAGAAGGAAAGGACCATCCAAATGTAAATTTCTTATGATTTCTTCAGAGGAAAAGTTTACTTGTTTTGTTGTTTCATCCATTTACCAATCCCATCGGTGGTAGTTTTCTGAGAATAGTAGAACTGTTCTATCATAGATCCAAATCTCTGCTGAGTACAGAGTGGAACGTTTTCCAAAGGGCCCCATAAGGCACCGTGACACTAAATGGGTAGTACCCAATCTGCATGTTCCTCTGTGCCATTCAGAGAGCAGTAATTGAACCCAGAGAGACTGTTCATCTCACAAACATTTTCCACTTCTGGAGCCGACATATTCTGCTGAAGGGCTGAGAAGATGGCTGATATCCAGACTCATTTACTTAAGTCAGCTTGAGATATGTCTCTGAGAGTTGTCTATCTGGTTAACACAATGAGGTTGTAAACTGCAGCTGGCCTAGAATACGCTGGAAGACTTTTCACCTACAGTGAAAAGCAATGAAAACAATAATAATATAGCAGAGTGGTATCTTCAGGCCATGCCAAACGAGAACTATCTTTCAATTCCAGCAAAGAAATTCCTCTATAACCACTCAATTTAGGCTCACTAGTCTGATTTATACATCCCTATTTCCTTGTGGTGTAAGTTGAATCTAAAAGTGAGCTTTCCCAAGGTGACATCACCTTCTTGTTTGAATACCAAAAGAGAATATACATGAGGATACAGGTTGAAAATGTAAGGGGTCACCTTTGGGACATCAATGATCTACCAGTTCTAACTGAGTTTCATGACCAAGCTCAAAACTACAAAGAATTTAAAAGAAAGAATCATTCTAGCTAGTGATGCACTCAAGTCAGAGGTTTGTGTTAGAAAGTGAAAATAGGAATCTCTACACAACGAAAATTAGTGATCCTACCTGAAATCTAATGCAATTGTTCACATAGGGAAAGTTGTTGATCATTATCTACTCAGAAAAGACTAAGCAAAGGGGATGAAATTGCTGCAATCTGTATTATCACTATTGTCTGTTACCTATCATACAGCTGCTATCACTTCCAGTATTTGAAAGTCCACTGATCCACGAGTTGACATGAATCACACACATAGTTAACACACTCCAAAAGGGTGTATGGGTTGCACACTCTATTATGGACCACAAATCCAATATAATAAGCTACACATTAGGACCCTTTCTGCAATAAACTGAACCCAACATTTATTTCCAATTTGAAGTTACAAAATGACATCTTATGCAGAGTGCATAAAGAATTCCTAAAAGTTATAAATTTTATCTTACAGCACAAAGATTCTGAGTAAAACACTGCATACTTCCATTCTAGACTTCATTATGATGGATAATAGTTAATTAGCAGACTGAACATTGGTGGCTCTTTAAGTAATCATTGCCAAATTACACATAATATGGGCAACCAAAGGTTAGTCCCAATCAATAGTACATATAATTGGTGCTTCACAAGGTCTCATTTTCTATTACCAAGGAAAATGTATAAAATCAGACAGGAGAAAGCCTGCAATCAGAAAATGTGAACACAAACTATAAATTCTTAAAGGAGATTTTTTTTAGATGGGACAGAATCCATAATTCTACCACCAAAGAAGGTAATTTTGGCCTAAAACGTATTCTGGATCAGTGACAAACCGAGACCAACTATCTATAATATGTAGAAAAATCAGGAACAAGTAATTGTAATGTTTTTATACAGGACAGTAAACTGCTTGGAGAAACCAGGGACACTACAGAGTTGTCTTTGGCTTGCAGGCAAGAGCTAATAAGAGGAGCCTTTTATGCATAAGGCATAAATAAAGATGTTAATAGCTAATAGAAGAAAAAAAGCATTCAACTACTACTTCTGTTTTGCATTTGCTATAGACCAAAGGGATGCAGACCCTCACCACCCATGTCCTTTGTAACAGAAATGGGCCACAGCCTTGCTGAGGCATCGTCTGCACCTCGTAGACTCTGAAGAGGAGAGGAGATACCTGGAAGAGGTTCAGGGCCATGCTGTTAATTGAAGCTATTCACATTGCTGGACGCTGTTATCCTGTGGATACTTTCCCTTAGAAGGGTGTGCTTCTGAATGACAAGAGTAACCATGCTTGGATGGATGGGCAGTCAGCATATAGGATCTATCCTGCCTGAACTCTCCATAGAAAACCACTTAACCAAGAAACGTGACCCCCACATCTTCTATAGAGGATGATGTTATTCTGTCCTCTCTCTTCTGTTCTGTTGGCCTTCGAGGTACATTCAGTGTCAAGCAAAGGAAATATGGCCTCTACTAAAGATGTTGCTTCAGACACTTACGTGACAGAGTACCATTTGTTAATGCTCTTTTTCGGCCTTGCTCCAGGGGAAATAAAGACTGCTTGATTACACTCACGCAAGACAACAGATCTGGTTCCCAGATTCATGTCTGTGATATTATCCGCTTGAGTACTTGCCGATTCAGGCTCCTTTCTGCCTGGGATATTGACTTCCTGCTCAGCCAATTGCTCTTTGTGTTTCAGGATGGTTCAGAAGCCTGTTATTGACAGAAAACAACACAGTATCTAATGCAGGAACCTCAGCACTGCGTGGCTGGGACTGAAGCTGCTGCCTCCTGCCCACACTGTATGAGGGCTGAGCTGTTGGACTGTCTGACATTATCAACACAAGGTGATAACTTGGCTCTTTCTGGAACTAAAATGCTGTTAGGATTGCAGCCTTCCACTCCTGAAACGTTACACTCTTTATCTCCCATATTTCTGCTCCTGATAAGTCTTTGAAATTCACTCCTTTGCACTCTTTATCCTTGGAAGTAACGTGATAAGGATTTCTTGCACACTTATCTTATGACTGACTGCTACCAAGGGCATGTCATTTATGTGTATTACACACACCTGTGACCTAGTGGCTTCACAGCCTGTGTGCAGGAAAGGGAGAAGACAGAACAGGCCTCCAGACCTGGAAGTATTTACACATACCTTTTCTAAGAATCTAGTTTTCATATTCTTCTCCCAGCCATAGCTGTGCAAATCAAGAACTTCAGCAAAGCTGTGCTGGTTTAACTGTACCTCGTAAACACTGTTGGACACTGGGTATGCAGCAGTGTCTGATGCACTGTTATAACCTGACCCAGAAAAAAATACCTATGCAAAATGCTATGTTTTTTCTTCATAACTGTAAGAACATATTGAATGATATCACATACTCATTTTTTTTTAATAGAATTATTGTTGCTATATTGCTATTATATCACTTTACCTATTTTTCTTCCTACTAGAACACCTATATTCTCACTTTTCATTTTTTCCCCACTGCATGGATCACTAGAATATGGTCTTTTCCCCCTATTTTTTCCATGAAATTTGATAATAAACTAGCGATTCTAAGAGGCTACTTGCTTAGTATTAGTTCTCTCTGATGGACACTGGCATTGCAGCTGTGGGATTTGCATCAGTAAAACGCCACACAGTCACCACATCAGCATGTGCAGTCTTTGAATTATCACTGTTGGGTCCCTCGTGCACACTACTCATTCCTATCTGGGTAGCAAGTCGTACAAAAAACAAATGAACAAAACAAGTTTTAAAATATTTTCTTACAGGACTACAAAAAAAAAGTAAAAAAAAAAATTATTCTGAGGCAATTCAAAATTAAATTTTGTCTGCATATGGCCACAGAGTCTCATGGGAGATGCTGCTTAAGCCCTCAGTGACAAAGCTCTCCCATAGTATGCATCTCCCTAGACATGCTCCAGCCTCACGGTTCCTTCTCAGGTATTGCACCAGTTCCCTTCCACTTTCTGACTCCTTCCCAATCATGGTGAGGCACTTCACACCTTTTAAACCTAAATCTCATCAAACTCTCCAGAGAAGTTCACATCATCTTTCAGTACCATAATATAATCACAGTCCTAGCTCAAATAACAATATAAGATGGAAAAAAAAATCAAGTTTTTCTGTGTATACAAGCAAATGCATCAAAAAGGTTTAAAACAACTTAATTAAATTAACTGCTTTCTGACCTCCACCCAGCAGTGTTTAAAAATAATATTATAAAATACACTAGGAGGGACATCAACAGAAAGGATATGAATGTACCAAAATTTTAATTGCTGCTCTTCTGATTGGATGGAAAGGACTAAGTATATACAAGGCAGGAGTGGCACTAAATCGAAAAATTGTCTTCCCTTTGTTCAGTACTACAAATGTCTGGAAAAGAAAACAGAGAATAAGAACATTCAGTATTTGCACTTACGTTAGGCTTTTCCCATACCATTTTCCCAGGAAACTCCTGCCAATATCCCAAACCTCTTCCTCACTCCGTCCCAAATCCCCAAATTGTTGTTCACTCTGTGAAGTCGTCTTCTTCACTGCTTACAGGACCCTTTCGTGCCTCCTCTTCCTAGTCCTGCCTCTACTGTAGGACTATACTTTCAACAATGAAAGATTGCATGGAGACTAAAATGCTTTAGAGAGACTTTTATGCCACTTTTCTACTGCTGTGCTGTTACTCCATCTTCCCTACCTTGCACACCTTATTGCTCTCAGTCAACGTTTCTCATCCCATCTTTCAAGGAGCTATGGTGGTGATGGACTGGCGGTTGGACTAGATGAACTTACTGGTCTTTTCCAACCTGAATGACTCTATGATTCCACGAGGCCTTCATGAGGCACAGCTCCACAAGAGGATCTAACCTGGGCACTGAGGCACTGTCACTGTGTTCATATTAATACAGAGGGAGGAAACCCATACTGAGTTATCTTAAATCCAAAGCAAAGATGAACTGGATGCCGACCCAATTCTGTATCTCTGAAAATGTCCACTCATGCATGGAAGGGCTAATATTCACTCAGAGAAAGGATCAGGCCACTCAGCAGATAAACTTCTAAGCAAGTCACCCAGTTTAAACTAAGACCTCTGTGATCCTAAAATTCCATATCTGTATCCTGCTGTTTATGCATGGTGACAGCAGGAACAGCAGAACCATAAATATCTTTAAGTTCATTCTGGCCTTTCCAGGTCTTTCTCTTTGTCCATTTAACATTAATTCTGTAGTTGTTTGTACACCGGTTTAAAAGAAGTATCACTGTGGTCATATTAATCCTTTGTTTATAGGAAGTACCTTAGCCCAAAACCAAGAACATCAGTACCTGAAATAATTGGAAACTCCCTAAAAACACTTGGTGGTGCCAAGCCTCATTTTATCCTTCACGTTGCAAAATGTTTGGAAAGGGGAATGAACTTTAGTAAGCAAACAGCCCAGCTCTGCTGTCAACAGCCTTTTGACAGATGCTGTTTGCACTGTTGTGGCTTTGGTCCAGCCTACACGTGATTCTTCATCAGGTGCTGCTCATTTTGGGATGAAGCTTACTGTTCTGCAAAGTGCCAGCACTGAACGAGCCACTCACGTAACCCTTCAGCTTTGTTTTGATCATCTTAAACAGAGTTAAACCATTCCTCAGCAGAAAAACCACTGCCCTACGGAATGGTCGTGGAGGTGCCTTCCCATCTTGTGATGAGTGCTAGCATGAGACTCAAGCCCTTAGGCCCATTACTCACGACCCAAGACTCAATACCCAAGTTCCATTAAGGGACTCAAGTGGCCAACATGTATGTGAAGAGTCAAATCTCATGAAGATGGCAAGATACGGTAGATGAAAACCTCTGGATTCATTTAACTCAGCCACTGCTCAGTCTTTTTCAGACATTGTATATTCATAATCAGTGTCACCTGAAAACACCCACATTTTAATTATGTTTTTATCCCTCTTCGTGCTGCTTATATGTTTTCCAGGAGCCCTACTCATGCCAAAACTCTGGAAAAAAAATATTTTTATTGACTGTAGAAAGATAAAAACCAGAGCCCTCAACACAAAGAAAGATGTTACGGTGCAACAAATGCTAAGAAGCAGAACACCTTGTTGATGCTCACCTTGCGATCATTGTAGAAGGGGTCAATGTCCTCCAGTGGTTCTCCAATAAGCTCTGGAGGAACAGTCCCATAGATATCAGGCAGCTTCTTGCAAGCTTGCAAATCAAACTGAGGCTGAGGTTTTTCCTCTTCGCCCAGCTGCTCTCTGTACTCCTGCTTCGCATTCCTTGCAAGCTTCTCTGCAATTCGCTTCTCAATAGCAGCCAAGGATTCAGGCGTGAACCGGTGGAAGCTGTTAGTACCCGGTGGTAACAAGAAGTCAGCCATCTTTTCATCCTGCTTTGTCTATACTGGTCTTTTCTCCAAGTAGTGGAAACAGCTGAAACGAAAAGGACCACAGATTAGCAACAGAAGCAAAGCAAGAACAAAGTCATCAGTATGAAAAACAAACACGCTAAGCAATAACTTGTAGGTTACCATTACCAGGAAACTCTTATTATGTTCTGATGTAGTCAGTAGAACATCGAGGAAAACAAACGATTTAAACTGTTATTTCAATTAGCAATCACTCTGTGATCAGAGCTAAAAAGACTTTCTTGATTACTGTGGACTGTTCATAAGTTTTTAAGTCACTTGGGAGCTTCAGTCGCATCTAAGGAGTAATTTACATTCATACAAGCTTAAGTTTCACTGAAATTCACAGGGATTGGATTCCTAACTCATTTTTGAAAATGCAGCTCTGGGAGTGGATGAACAATGTGCAGATGACTGCAGGGCAGATTTAAATCCACCGATCTCCGGCCACATGATGCAAACTCTAAAAATGCCCCAGCTGTTCTATTCCAAATTTAAAAAGCAAAGGGTCAAGTTCAGATTCTTAAATCACGCAGAAACTCTTCATAATCTCTGTCTTAGGCTTCTGCAATGCAATTTTTCAGCATTTATTTTCCTTTGGGGATAGAAAATAACCATCATCTTGATATATGGCAGGACTTCTGAGTATTTCCTTCTCCTCCACACCCTACAATCCACAGGATGCTGGAAGCCCAAATGTGCCTAGCAAAGCCCTGGGACCTTCATGAGAGCACTCCAAGCTTCTGAGATGCTGTGAAACCCCTGCTTGCCCATTCATCACATCTGAAAACCAGGCTGATTGTATCCAGTATCAGTATGAACATCTAACCTGCAGCTGTGAGGTTTACCCGTGTTGGGTTGACACAGCTTCACTGTTAACACTTCCAATCCCCACCAGACTAAAAACAAGTGAGAAGTGCTGCACTTCTTCAACATCTATGAACAAAATCCAAGTGTGAAAATTCCAGCAGAACAAAAAGTCTTCTTGTATCCGCACTAAATAACATGGTTAACTGTGAAAATTAGTGTAAAACAATTGTTTGAAAAGGGATGAAGCTTATCCCTGTTCTAGTAGCCTGCACAAATCCATTCAGGTTCAGTGAAGCTGTGTTTTACAATTCAGTAGTGATTTAAGTGGCATGCTTCTTCCAGCAAAAGAAATCCCCACTACACAACAATTAAAACACATTCTGCAGAAGAAAAATATTCTTTTTTAAAAAAAAAATTTCACCAGATGCTAAATCAGAATATAAGCAAAGTAATAAACAACACCATAGCTTTTGAGGTGGGCCACCCTACTGCATTTGTCAATGTGTGCAGGCTACAACTCTTTGTTCAGCTGCAATTGTTTTCTGCTTTCAGATGGCATTTGTCTATTTATAGTGGATAGTTCCAGATAGTTTGCTTCTATTAGGCTCTGTGATGACAGCATTTTTGTTAGCAAACAAGACTTTAACTGGACTCTGCATGACAAATAGCATATTTATTGCCTCAATTTATTTGAGTAAAGTACTCTTTCGAACAACTACTGTTTTTCCTTTCTGACTTCATTTTGAAACGAATTCATTAAATTGTCATTGATCACAGCCTATCATACAGGAATGATTTACTGGAGTTCGTACATTATACTCTGCATTACCACTTGTTTCAACAAGCAGGCCTAAAATGAATAAGCCCTTCCTGGCATTTGCGTATTCCAGCACTATTCTTTATGTAGCTATTCTCTTCATTCTTTTTCCCTCTCCTCCCTCACCAGTTGTTTTAAAAACAGGAAATCAGAAGCTTTCCCACAAATTGAATTTTCTTAGGCTCACAGCTTTGTGATGGAGCACCATGCACACAAATAGAATTTCACGTTCTACAAATGACATCAGAGAATTCTCAAGAGTGTTTTTTCTGTTGCTGCTGTCATTTTGACTTTTATTTCTTGATAGTGACACCTGTCACCGTGCTAAAGGGGACAGCAAACATCAGTGGCTGATCAGCACTTCTGGGAAGGAACAGCAGGTTCCCTAAGCAGAGAGGAGATTACAGAGGGAAGTTAGCTGAAGTCCAGATAATCACAAGAGCTGAGAGGACAGTGAGTTGTCCACTTTGACTCACAATGTAAGAAGGGAGGAATTTCAAAAGAAATTACAGAGAAGCAAGTCTGAAACAAGGGGAGCCACTTTCCACCTGGTGTGGAGTTATCCTGTAAAACTTGTTCACACCAGCTGCTGTAGAAGCCAAAAAAGACAAGGATTCATAAAGCCATGAGACAAATCCAAGGGCAAAAGATGCATTAAGGGTTTTAAACACAAAGACACTGCCTCTGACCAAGAAAATCCCTTAGCTGTAGGACCTGGGTGCATGCAAGAAAGACTATGTACGTTTTCACTATTTTTAAACTTTTCCTGGACTACCAGCCTGGAGAAAGCTGTGGTCTCATCTCATGTATTTCTGTCCATATGCAGCACTTGTGCCAACACAAGATAGACTCTGCGGCTAGTCTGAGCTTGTACAGAATCAAAACCATGTGGTGAACCAAAGTTAATACCCCTAGCCATCTGCAGGTTCTTGACATCACTATCTACCATCTCTTCCAGTGCCTTGGAGGATGGGCCAGGCAACGTTCTCCAACCTATAGAAATACCCTTGTTACTGGAAAGCTAGTGGGAGCTTTATATTTTGCTTTACGTATAAATGATCAAACTGGGGGATTATTTAGTCACTAGAGAATACCATGAGGATTTGTAATGAGGTGTTACTAGCGTAAGACTGGTGGGAGTGCAGAATTATTCCACGTAGCCCTCTTCTGACAATGAGCTGTGCTATGCTGGAGGAGGGCAGTGACAATCACATTCATGGTGAACTTGTGCGTGGCCCCATTCACACTTCATGAGCTGTGTCATGATGGGATGAGTGTTTCTGTTAGCCAGCCTCAGCCCAGCCACTTCTGCAGCCCGCTCTGTACAGCTGCGCTGGATGCATGGCCAAACAGCACGAGGGACACCGAGTACTTTGATGAGATAATAAGAGAATGTGTGGAACGTCTCTGCTAAGTGCCACGGTTTTCATGGGTGTTGCTTAATCAAGAAACTGAATATTCATAGAATATTCAGCATCCTTCCCAGAGTTCTTTAAAGACTTCTTCAAATAGTCATTCTCACAAAGGAACTCATCAAAATTTAAGAAAAA
>NC_034410.1:4661999-4699072 GCF_002078875.1 Numida meleagris | reverse complement strand
AGGAAGGAAGGAAGGAAGGAAGGAAGGAAGGAAGGAAGGAAGGAAGGAAGGAAGGAGGACAGGGGATTGTGAGGAAGATAAAATTGACAAAAAGAATTATCACAATTTCTAAGTATAAATAATTATTTCTGTTCAATTTAAAAAAAAAATCAACTTCAAACTCAAAATGACATCTTTTCAACCTAAAATGCAAATTCCAGAAAGTTAGCTTACTAGGAACAAAGTAAAAAAATGCTACACAAACTTCCTTCCAAAGCTTCCAATACTCTTCCATTTATTTTTCCTAAAACAAATTACATTTTCCAGCATCTTTACAATTGAAAAATCTTGACTTTAATTTGACATAAGTTAAAGTATCTACATTTTAATATATATGTTTAGTATAATTCTTTTTTAATTTCATATGCTTTCAGGAAATGGACAAGATGATTTCTTGTCCTTTTTACGTCTAATTCCTTTTAATCTGTGAATTGCAAACATTTCTACAAATAGACAGGGTTAGCCCAGATGTTTCTTAAAAGGGTAAGAAAGCACCATAACTTAAAAAGGGAAATCATCAGTGACTGAATCAAAGAGCTGGAATGCCATTTCTTAAGAGATAATAGCTATTGTGACTCACATTTTTACAATATGAGCCTGGATTTTTCCATCCCTCTCAGGCATATTTTTGAAGTACAAAGCTTCAAAACACATTGTTTCTGCGATATCACCATGCGCAGAATGAACATTTCCCTCTTGCTTGTCTTTGTTAAATTCAGTTAACATCGGTTCGCGCTGATAAAAAATGTACTAGTTATGTAAACAAAATGTGCATAAGAAAATAAAGCTCCGAGAAGCATAATTTCTGTGGCACAGCAAGAAGTGGGAACAGTACAAATATACTGCTAGTGTCTGTATTTACTCAGTGAGATAAATGCCATTTCACATGCTAGCTTTAGCTGTACTCTCATAGGCTTCACTCATCCCAGCTCAGAAGACCTTTCAGACTCTTCAAACAAGACATGCATGTCCTGCTCCTCATGGATGGTTGACCATCACCTGAAAGGCCACTTGGGCAACGAAATACAAGGAAAGTAGGTCCTGCTCACCTCCAGATTCCTGCAGATCCTCTTGCATGGGGTCTTCAGACTTAGACCACCACCCTAGTGCTTACCAATCCCTTACCATGGCCTGAGATGCTGACACCATTTGTGGGGAGGTCGCATCAGCCAGTGGCAGTGGGGGGCACTGAGGCTGAGGTCTTTGCTATGCACTACACCTGGGTGACCACTGGCTTCAAAGAAGCTATGGCTTTTCTTGCTTTTATCTCCTAGTTGCATGGTAGCATGATTTCTTGACTGGTACATGAGGTATCAGGGACATACACATTTCACACACTGAAAAGGCAGTATAAAGGAGCCAGACTTGAAGGTCAACACAATGAAAATGAAGGTTGGATACCAACAGACACACTCGTCTCATGCTCATCCAACCATTCTGATTTCAGCGATGCTTCTCAAGAAGCAACCACTGGCCACGGGTCAGGGTGATGAATGAGAGCACATGTATGTCTTGACTGTGATTCTGCTAGATCTAAATCTTACCAAATAAGAAACAGGAGTTTGAAATTCACCTTTTGTTTAAGAAATGTTCACGACTAAATACAGACTTTGCATTCCTAACTGCTGTGGTAACAACAACAATCATGAGGATGTTTTCCTTTCAAATTTTTGAGTACACAAGAAGTACTGTAAACTCTTTTTTTTCCTTTTCTCCATATAATCTCCTTGGCATTTTCCTTTGACCTGCAGAGCATTGCAAAACATGAGACTAATTGGCAAGGGAAATAAAGAATAATACAATGACACATCCAATTTAATGTCACTGGTCTACATTCACAATTTTTTATGCATAAATTTACATGCCCGCACACATGCACACACACACAAACTTTAAAAAGAAATGCAAGGTGATATTAAAGATTTATTTCAACCATGAAGTAAGTAATGGCTTCAGGTGGAATTCTTGTTTTCAATTAAAATAAAAAAAGGATTTTCTATAGAAAGTTCCAGAGCCTACAAGGGCGTTACTGTTCATAATTTTACTGACCATTAAAATACAATCTCATGAGACTTGCTTCATTTATATTTATACTGCATTTCATGCTCTACAGCTAGGAGGCATCACGGGAAACTCTTCTTACTGAAATTTTTAATGAAAAATTTTACTTGTTCTTGATACGCACTCTGTGCCCACACCAAAACAAGGGGGAACTGAATAAGGCAGCCCTTGGAATTTTGAAGTGCACACTCATTACTTCTGCTTAAACTTGGTTTGTGTCTTTTTTCCAATTTGCATAATTTTGTGAAGACCATAAACAATGATTTCCTGTCATACATGGTATGGGTTGATGGTTGGACTGGATGATCTTATTGGTCTTTCCAACCTTAACAATTCTATGATTAAAAATATAAACAGCCTCATCTCCCGATGACATAGATCAGGACAGCTCTGCCCATCCCAGGGAAGACACGGGACCTGGGGAAGTGATCCACCAGAACCAGCAATATTTGGATTGAAATGGTTTCCTTAAAGAGAGTACCTTCACACCAAAGGGTGGGCACCAGTGAGGTTGTTATTGAAGTTTCAAAGTAAAAATCCAAAAGGTAACCAACTATGCAGGGAATCGCAAAACTCTGTTTTCTCACCCAAAAGCGTGAAAAGGGATGCTGCCAAATGTAGGAGAGATCTGGGGACACCAACACCTGCTGAGAGCCAGGCAGGCTCCCATTGGTATTCCACAACAATCTGATGGAAACAGCTGCTAGGTTTATAGGCTTTGAAGGAGATCTTCCAGAAAAAGCACTGAGAAGAGCCCTGGCTGACGCAGGAGGAGCTACGAGGCAGAGCTCCTCTTGCTGCCCGCGTCACAAAGCCAGCCTGCAGGTTGATATGACATCTCAAAGCACACAGATTTCCTAAAACGAGCCTTGTTTGTTCACCAAGCATGACGACCAAGGGCAGAAATAAGTGAGAGATCTCACTGCATTCACATCAACGGGAAAAAAAAACAACACTAAATGTCCAACCCCAAATCTCAGAGTTACCAACCCACAAACCTTCCACCACAATCATTTCTGATTATGGGGTATCTCCTTTTAAATCAAGTTTAATGAGTATTGCTGGCATCTCACTCATAAGAATCATGGCATTTTGACATTACCAGTGACTGATAAGATAGTCCACAGAAAGCTTACACGTGCTAAAAGGCAATTAATTCAGAAGATTTCTTCCCATTATTGAAGCAGTATTTGGGGATGGCAAACATTATGCCAAGAATTAAATGCTGGCACTGAGATTTCTCTTATGATAAAATATATATTTTTAGTGGGCTAAAAATATTCTGATTCTTTGCAGGTGTCTTTAGTTCAGTTTATGCTGCAACTGAATGACAGAAATAAGCAAGAAGGAAACAGTACTTCATAGTTACCAAAGCATGTCTCTGTATTTTGCTGAAAATTTTAATTCTCTGCACCCAATATGTTTTCATGTCTATTTTAATTGAGATTGGCCAGAAAGTTATTTTACTATAAACTAGTCAGCCTCAGAAAATCTCCTTTGCTACTCTGAACCAACAGATCTTGCGGAAGAGCTACCAAGAAAGCCAAATGTTTTCAGCTAAGGATACAGTCTGTAGGATTTGAACAAGCAATAAGAAATCTACAGGAGAACTCCATGCTATGCCAAATGTAATATACACTGCTCACAATTTTAGGTGCTTTGAATGCTCGCATGAATAAAATATATCAAATCAGGTCCATTTTATTCACAGAGTGTTTTGTAAAGACATTCTAACGGACATAGGAAGTTGTAAAACAACTATTAAAACATATTCTAAAGCCATTATGGGGTAGTTACGCTGTTGAAAGAAGGCAGGCTTTATATGTTGGCCACCAAAAGCTTGGCTGTATGCTTTCAGAAGAGGGAAAAGTCTGATATATTATGACGGGGTTATAAGTAAGGCATAGCTGATCACTCCCATCTAAGTTATGGAGAGACACTCATCAGGAGAGAAAATCAACAGACTTAGTAAACCATCACTAGAACTGGTATGTCCACACTGAGAAAAAAAGAGGGTAAGCAAAAGTCAGGGCCTCTTCTACAGTTTTAGCACTGAACTTAGAGAAAAACGTGATACAGTAGCTGAACTTAAGACTTTGGGAGTTGGACTAGATGACCTTTAAAGGCCCCTTCCAACACAACGATTCTATGAACAATTCTAAAACCCATTTTAAGAGTAAATGGTGTGATATATTCCTTCTTTCAGGTGAGAGGAAACAAAAAGAGGCTGAGAGGAGTCAAGAAAAGCTAAGAGAGAGACCCAAACCACACAACATTAAGCGATGGGAAGCGGCAGACACAAGGTGAGACATCAAGCCCTGCCAAGAGCTCCTCCATCTGCAGTGTCAGCAGCACTTTGCTCAACAACTGCTGTTCTTCCCCGAACTCCACCCCATCCATACACCAGCAGTAAATCCAACTTCCCAACCTCCTCCACCTCAGTCCCTTCCTTATCCATCAGCCAAGAAAATGATCTCACCTTCCCATCTACTTTATTTCAAGCCAACATGCCCCCTCCACATACCTCTCCCTGTCCACTGAGCCTTCCAAACGACATTTGCACCAACTCTACATGATTTTGGTGCAACTACCTTATGTTCCTAATCATCCTGTAATGCATTTCTGTCTATTGTAGTAGGTTCCCATGGTCAAGGTTGTAGGACTCCTATGTCTCTATGGGTTTGGGTGATGTTGGGTGTTAAAAGAGCCCCAGCTACACACATTTTCAGTGCTTTTTGCAATGAGACAGAGAAAAGTCAAAAGGCACAGATTTAGAAGTGCACCTGGCAACATTATCTTTCTCAGCAATGGAGACAGAGACACATGAAGGACAAACTGAACGGGGACTCCATCGTGGAGAGGATGTTTGCGGGATATATGGAAGATTTGATTCATAATTCAGTGCACTGTAAATTTGAAAATACTATTTGGATAAAGCCAGTGGATCTTCCACTCTGATGGAAGGGAAGAGATTTTCCCCCTGAGAGACAGATTATTGCTGTCCAAAGAGGAGGGATATTCTGCCTGTTTGCAATTGAGAACTGCCTGCATATGGTTGCCAAGCTTAGGAATCACAGCTAAGAGCTTACCCAGGCGCTGGGGTGCAATCCTCGCCTCACGTCAGCCAAGGGGAACATTTCCTTTGACTGCAACAGGTGGTGGGTCGGAGTCCTGGTGTCTGAGAGGCAGAATTATTTCATTTCTGCCATTCCTTTCAAACACAGCGACTCAGCGCAGCTTCATGGAGAAGATGCAAAGGAAGCTGGTGCCTACTGACAGCTATTTGATTTGAATTACATAATGCTGTAAACCATTATGTAAATGAGGCGGATACAAGCAAGGATGCAGAGGAGCGAGAGGTTCACTGTTGTTGTATTCATAATTTGTAGCCTTTAACATTAACACCAAGAGTGTCTTCTTCTCACTACTACATTTTGCCAGTCGGTGAGCTGAATTAAACTTTATTTCTCCTGACACTAACCAAAACCTAAAGTGCATCTGAGAGAGCATCTAAAGAGGGGAGAACACAGATGATTTTGGAGGTTTATGAGTGAGTCACATCACCAAGAGTGATTTTGGCTGTGTCTCACCGATGTCAACAAGACTCATGCTTCTGAGTACCTCATCTCTCTCCTGAATATTCCACCCTTCCCTTCTCCCCTGTATAATTTCTTCATCTTTTAACACAGGATATTTTTTCAGAGCGAATAACGCATTGCACAAACAATATTTTTCAAAAGTCACAACATTTTCTGTTAATTAGCAATACTATAATCACCCAAATAAAACTGCTGGGGACATTGCATTTACTAACAAGCTACATCCAAATATGCATTTATGTGTCAACAATGCATGCTTGAGTGGTTGATAATACTCAGTTGGGCCTGAGGCACAATGCACTGGAAGCACACAATAGTGGCCCAGTATTGCAGCTCCCGTTGTGGCTTCTTGCTTAATTTAGCTTACGAGACCAAACAGTCAATGAGTAAAACAGAAAATAATACATCAACTGGCCTGTGAAAGAGAAACATCTGATGATGGTATGGCAGGACAATTTCTAAACGGAAAATGCACTAGCTCCATAATTTAGAAATTTGTTTGCACTTCCTGAAAGAAAAAAAACAACACCATTTTAAAAAATAACAATATTATTAATAATAGCTGTTACAAATGCATCAAAATCTCAGCCACAATCTTGACTTTGATCCCCTTCTATGCCAGGACAGTTTCTAGGCCAGACCAACCTTACCATATGAATTCTGGCAAAGTAAGAGATCCCAAGGGACGTTATTGCAGTGACTTTTAACAGCACCTGCTCTGACGGGGTCCTGAGATGATACAGAAGTGACTGCGTAGCTTGAACATTCAGAGTTATTCATTTTTCCTTTCTTGGGATGATGTCTACTGAAAATAAAGATTTGATGTGAAAATGGAAAATTTTATCCAGAACTTATTTTTTATTCGAGGGCTAGAATTCTAAGTACATATTACTGGTCTGTACACTCTTTATCAATCCTGCAATGTAGTTCTTCAGTTTGGATAGGACAAATGAAGTTATTGGCAGTAAATATATGCACAGAATATGAAATTTGTATGAAATAGCCTCATACATGGTACAGAAGGAATCAACTAAAATCTATCTTCTTTGATGCAATGGAACTGAGTTGCCAAACCAAAGAAATGCAGGATGTTAAACATACTGGGAGAAGTAGACACTATCAGGACATGAGTCATCTCTCCTGTTTTACAAGTCTACATAAGTCAGATATACAGTGCTGTAGACCCTAAAGAAGGTACCGATGATTCAATCTGTTGACTAGGACACCTAAATTTAGGTACTGGTATGTGGATAGGTACTTGTGAAGTCAATGTCTACACTTGCATGTCCACTTTCCTCTGACAGAGCAGGGTTCATCTGAACTGAAACGCATCTCTCTGTAATTCAGACCACTATGGAACATGATTCGAGGTGTGTGTTGTGTGTTAGCTTTTCTTCTGCTTGGCTCTTCTTGGGAAAAAAAGAACCAGATACCTCTACATGCGAGGTGGAAAAGCAGCAGAGCATGGGGCTGTTCCACTCCTGTAGATGGTAAACTCTAACACTTCAAAAACAGCTTTCATTTCTACAATAGCTTTCCAGTGCCCACTACTGTTTTATAACATGCAGTATTGATCTTCAGCTGTAACAAACTGCCTACATTTAAATAGTCAACGATAACCATGTTGCTCCCAGAAACATGGTCACTCAGTTTAGCCCCATACTCCCAGACAAACCATTTAACTCAGGTATCTGGAAAAGACTGTCTGCCTCATGTTTTACTTCTACAGTCCAAAGCGGTGATTGGGGTCTGGACTGTACAGTTATATGGACAAAAGTTGCTCTGAGCTAGTATTTTTAAAAGTAGAATGAAATACTTGCCTAGTGTCATGTATTCTTACAGACCATGAAGAAACAACCCAAAATAGCTGACAGTGAACCTCCATCCTAGTTTCCAGTCAGTTTCCTAATCCAGTCTTGGGCTTGTTTTGCAGATTATGCCAAAGCAGAACAAACAGTAGATCACAGTTTCTCTCTTTCCACACACCCTGTGTTTAGCCTGCCTTCAAAATATGCTTCCCCAGCTTTAATTCCATTCCAAAACGTGCAGTGCTAACTACATAAAAACTGTTTGGACTGTAGTTCTCCCCATTGCATCTCTACTGCCAAATAGAGAGGACAGAAATGTGTGTGGGGAAATAAAAGAGACAAATTTGGGTGGAACTACAGTTTGCCCTTGCCCATTTCTCAAGGATTCTCACATTCTGTAGGGTCTCAAACTAATAGCCATCATTTAAACGGTGCATCACACTTGATCACCAAGTCAATGAGTTACAAAGAGCACAAAGAAGTTAAAGAAGACATCCTGGAAGAAATGGTCAAAATAGACCAGATTTGAGCTTTAGATGGTAGCCTTGGGCAATCACATGACTTCTCCTCCCTCCCTTTTCCACTCCCTCAAAGCAACGGAGCTGGCAACAGGGCTGTATAAAATGTCACAAAACACAAGGAAGCCTGCTAGCCAACCTTTATGTCCAAGTAAGAATATCCAGCTTGAAAGATCAAACCATTAAAAGCATTGCTGATCCTCTCCATTCTGACAATTTATAATATTCCCATGCGAGTATAAATTCAACCAAAGTGGCACTTTAGGAATGTCATGGGAAATCACACTTCACATACTTAACATTTACACTTAAAGTGGCTAACAAGAATTATGTAGCTCGCTCCGAAAGTAATGCCTGCTATTTATTTCCATGGAAACGACAACTGATACAAAGAGCGCAATAACACTAATTGATAGAGGAAATTCTCAGCTGAAAAACACTATTTTTCAACACAGGCACCACCATTAGCTGTGTACTGTCTCCACTGATGAACAAGAGCCTGCATGTTGCACTTGTATAAACCTCCACCAAGGGAGGTGTCCATTGTCATTGTTGTCATTGCTGAAACACACCAGCCACTGCCTCACTGTGCTCACATCCACTGTTCAGTCTCTGTAAGCATTCAGCAAGTGTCAAGGAATGTCAATATCTCTCTCACTGCTTCCTCCTCTCTGCCATGGCAAATGCAGTCTGTGCCCAACCCCTTCCTAAAACTGCCTCCAAACCTGGGCCAGGACTGCTTGCTGCCCTGACCCCTGATGTTTCTGCACATTCTCACATCTCCTTCTTCACTGGGAGGCTCCAACTTAACCTAACATTACTATAAACCAAATGGAAACAGTTTACTGCGCATGTCTAAAAATAGAATTGCAATCATCTATGCTTCCGTTGCTTTAAAAGTAAATTTATCAAGAGATTATTCTTCCGTGAGGTTTAGCACATGAGAAGTCTGATGTTTTAAAGTTCAATCATTTCACAGTCATTTATGAGCAGAAAATCTTATGGATTAATTTTATAAAGAAGCACAATCAGCTTGGGGATCAGGCCTCCCTGCAGTGTGAACGGTCAGAATAAGCCCATCAAGTCCATTTTTTGCTTTATTTTGTTTCATCTTATTTTTATATTGTCTAGTATGTTCACAGATAATGTCCAGCTGAGCACCAGTAAGACAATGTATAAGGGTTACAATTCTGTTTTAGAAAACCTTCCAAGTAACAGCTCAGACATATATGGCTGACTACAGACAGAGAAAAGACATCTATTCTCTGGTGGGGTTTTTTTGTGTGTGTTTTTTGATGTTTTTTTTCTTTTTAAATTAGTTTAGTTTCCACATTAGAAAGTTCTTTGAGGACAATTGATTTCGTAGTTTCCTCTGTAGTTTCTAATTAATCATCGTTCCTCTTTGCGAGGATGTTTTAAGCAAAAAAAAAAAACAGCAGGAGACGGGAAAACATTTTTAAAATAGGAAAACGTGTTTATGAGACCACAAGAGTGGCATGGATCCGTGGAAGTGCAGGTTCTGCACGAAGCCACCCCTTCAAGAGGAAGGGGGAGCAGTGTTTCCGGCCCTGTGTAACAGCTGACTGCAAATTTCCCATTGAAACTCTGTTTCCATAGAAAAATGCCTTTCTGATAAGAGCAGCATTTTAGTAGAGAGCATTCACTTTGAGAAACAAATTTCTTTGTATAACAAAGAAGCTTCCCCAGTGAAAGAGGGACAGATTTCTCACAGAGAATCACAGTCTTTGATGAGGAAATAAGAAAATACTTTCTCTCTAATAATGATGGGAAACAGGCCAGAAATCAGCCTCATCACATCCCATTGCTGGTTCACCAACTGACTTGACATCCTTCCGATCATGTTTGCAAAGTATATATTAAAAGAAGTGACCTTACCGTAGTCATTTTGATACTGACATAAAGACACATATAGAAATTACTTGGCTTTGTCCTTACGGAAGATATCTCTTTAAGTCACAAAGCAATAAATGTGACAATATCTATTAAAATCCAGGAAGACATGCTTTATTTCTAAAAGTCACCTTTAGTTTACCATCTAGGCACAAAATGTTTAAATGAAGACAAGGATCTTTAGTGGTTTGAATGAGTAAAAATTGAATTACTAAAAAAAAAAACAGATAAAGGATGAGCAAGCTGCCACTGAAGCTATGGATTTCCCACTGCAATAGCTTCAAAACTTTCTTGAAACACAACAAATCTGAAAAAAAAATTAGGGAGGCAGATGATAAAGCTCTAACTGATTGCATGAAAACATCAAGCACTTTGATTCAGATGAATAAATAATGACGACGTGTTATCCAGGAAACAGTGCAATGCCAAGTCTTTTTGATCTCAGACCAACTGTTGGGTAAAAGTATGCTGAAACGCTCTCCTGGGCAAATGGGCCAGTTGCATCTTATCTCTGGGACTTTGATTATTTAAATAGGGCATTTATTACAAGAAGGAATTTCATCCCAGTGGAAATTGTGGACTATATCACTGTCCTAAGGACAAACCCAGCCCTGCTTGGCTCATTCAGGGTGATGGGATCATGGGAGTATGGAAGCTTGGAGCACCCTTGTACCTCCTACACCAACATGTGCTTTGCCCAGCTAGAAACCCTGCCATGGTTCCAGCTGCTTTATCACAGAATCACAGAATGTCAGGGATTGGAAGGGACCTCGAAAGATCATCTATTCCAATCCCCCTGCCAGAGCAGGAACACCTAGATCAGGTTACCCACGAACGCATCCAGGTGGGTTTTGAATGTCTCCAGAGAAGGAGACCCCAAAGCCTCTCTGGGCAGCCCTTTCCAGTGTTCAGTTACCCTTACTGTGAAGAAGTTAATGCCTTCCATTGCAAGCCATGGCTCCAAACCTTAGTTCAGACCCTAAATGTCATCCCAAGGCCAACAGCTGAGTTGAACTCACTTTCAGAAGGCAGAATCTTCTGCCACAGAATGAATCATAGAATGGCTTGGGTTGGAAGGGATCTCAAGGATCATCAAGTTCCAACCCCCCAGTCCATCACAGCCCACCTTCCCCCCAAGGGAAGAAGCATCTCGCAAGTAGTACTTCTATTTCACACCCTGCTAATTTGGAGGAGAGTTTCATAGAATCATAGAAAGGCTTGGGTTGGAAGGGACCTTTAAGTCCATCCAGTTGCAAACCCCCACTGTGGCCAGGGTTGCCAGCCACTACATCAGCCTGCCCAGGGTCCCTTCCAACCTGGTCTTGAGCACTTCCAGTTTCTCTCAGTCCTTCTCAAAACCCCTAAAAACAACCCTCTACATTTACAAACAGCATTACCCATGTAGGTGTTTCTGGATTCGTTCTCTTTTTCCAGCAGTTATTCCTCCACAAAACACTCCACTGGACACATAGTTCTTTCCCTCAGGCTTTGGAAGCCTGAGAGCTCAACTGAAAAAAAAAACAAGCACTAATGGAAGAAGCATAAAGAGATCTGATAAATGCTCCAAAGCTTCAGCTTCCAATAAACATACGAACTATAGCAATTGCCAAGAATTATGACTGCATGACATTATATCCAGCTCCTTGCTCTTATTAAGAAGTAAGGATGGGTATCTGATGTGCAGATGGGCAGCGCCACACAATCTGCTCTGCTCCACAATCTGTGTTTTTAATGGACACCCATAGGTTGTCACAGAGCAAAAGTTTTCACCTTAAGGAAACACCTGAACTGTCCAAACAGGTGCTTTTGTGTTTCATTGTGTGAATGGACAGAAGTGAGTGATTCTGAACTTCAAGTGTCTTCTGATCTGTTTTCTACTACCAAAAAAGAGAGAGAGATAGAGAGAGAGAGAGAAAGAGAGAGAAAGAGAGAGACTCTCACCTCTCACTAGTTCTAAATGAAGGTAATTTTCACACTTTATGTAACTGCAAGTTAACATTTTTGGAAATTGCTAGGTGAATGAGCCCCCTTTTCCTGCAGAGTGCATAGTGACAAGGTAAGAACTCTGGAAGAGTGACAAGATTGCTGGCACACGCCACACTAGTCTGAGAGATCAGCTCTAGCAAGATGAAGATTGCTGTACATTCAAAAACTTTTACCTTGAAAAGTATTAATTTACTCAGTTGGTATTGGCTGTGGGGATATTGAGATCTTTGCATGATCACGTTTTTCTCACTTGGCCTAATGTTCAAAGGTAATAACAGAGAGATGATAATTTGGAGACCGTGAACGTGTAACTTCGGGCCATCAAAATTTTCTGGCAGCATTAGCTACAGTCCTGAGCTGTAAGAAAAATATTATGTGCCTTTTTGCAACAGTGCTGATCTATTTATCCTCAGATTTCCAAAATTACACCTGATCCAAGGTGGGATAAGCAGGCAAAGAGGGATGCAGGAAATGGAGGCAAGGAAAGGTGGAATTTGGTGTCCTCTAAAAACAACACCAGCCTCACTGTGCTGCGGGTCCACGATATAGAAACACAGTCAGACTCAAATTTGCATTCCTCAAATTTCATTTCTGGAAATGCACTTCAATCATGTTCATTCTCACTCTGGGCAGCAGGGCCTATGATTCATTGTTGAGACTGCTCATATTTTCCCCTTGCTTTTATAGATGTTGCTCCTTGGTGCACTTCTTAACAGAAATAGGGCAGCATAATTTATTAGAAGTGATGGTATTTTGATCTGTGACCATCAATAAGTCTGAGGCCTTCAGACCAAACACTGTTATCAAGACACGCATTGAACTGGAAACAGCATTAGAAAAGAGACAGCTAACTCAGCATTAATCAAGACTTTCTGTTCTTTCTGTATCTGGATATTGCCACCAGGCTTTCTGATAATACCAAACCTCTAGCAACTCCAGCCAGTCACTGATTTATTAAGGTGGTCACATAGACAGGTGACTTGAGATACTGCACTGCAAGGATTACAGACTAGATTGACAGCTAAAATAATCATCTCTAGGGCCAGGCACAGGGTTCTGTGTTCACATCAGATTTTGCATGTCAAGGTTCAGGAAACTGCAAATATATAAGATCATCTAGGCACAAATTTGTCTCGCCCAACAGAAATTAAAGAAGGCACAGGATACAAGTGGAGACCAGCCCAGTCTCCTGGAAATGCCCTTTAGTGGTCTAGTGCAAATCACCAGCGTGACTAGCATGTTGGCTTGCCTGTCAGCTACAGTCCCAGCTAAAACTTCAGCTTGCACCTTGCTTTTTACTCTGGAGCTTACTGCACTGGTCAGCTGTAAGAGCTGCATTTCCATCACTGTCTATTCTGCATAAAGAAATTGCAAAACTGGCTCTTTCCACCTTTCTTAATATTTAAGCATCCGGTCTGGCAGCATCCATCACTGGAGTAGCCTCAGTAGTAGGTGCCTCAGAGTGATGAAATAATAGCAGTTGCAAAATGAGACGTAAGACAGATGGGCATAGGGAGAGAGGGAGCTGGTATCGGAGGTCTGTCAGAGCTGGGCTATATGAGGCTCTTGCAGCACAGGAATTAAAAAACACCTCTACAAATTAGCAACAAAAGAAAACAATGAATGTGAGCTGGTTTCAGCGAGTGGCTAGGGTGGGGGAAGCGTTTGGTGGGGACAGATATACAGAATATAAGCTGCTCATGGCGGGTAGAGGCATAAAAAAACATCTTGCATTATTTAGACCCAGGCTGTGAGCCAGTGCTGGGCAGCACAGTGTACCCACACCTCCCATAAACCAACCCTACAAAATGCAGGGGCAGAAACCATCTACTCTCGGCTACATCCAGAGAGCAAATTGCCAAAAGACAGCAGCTCTGCAGACTGGAGGATGAAAGGAAAGGGCAGACTTCAGCAGGAAAACTGCCTTCTGGCTCCAGGCCACTTTCAGAGCTCTCCTCTGACTGCCGTGGGAGACAGCGGGGTTTCCTCCAGCTGCACACCTGATGCCATCAGGGTCAGCGCGGCGCGGTCCTTTCCGGCCTGCAGGCTGGCACTGCACTGATAATGACCTTTCTGAGTGCAGTGCTTCATTATGCACACCAGATTAATGCCCCCAGCCTTCCCCATGAAGGAACTGGGCTGATTTTTCACTGCACAGTCAAGGGCTTTAGATTAACACACACAACAAAGCAATTTACTAATCCTGACAACCAGGCACGGTACAAAGCATTCCCTCATAATGTTAAATACCCAGGTGAGTAGGAAGGGCGGGGAGGGATTTTCAAGCATGCAGAAACTTTTGGAGCCTCTGAACTAAAACCCAGCCCCAGAAATTCCTGTTGCTATTTTTTATTCTTTGACAGCAGCAGCCAGAGGCCCCAAACGCAATTACTTTGCTGTTAAGCATTGGACAAACACACTGCAAACTGAATGCAGAGCAAAATGATCTGAAGTTATTCCTCTTCCACCAGAAACAGAAAGGGATTGTAGATCTCCCAGGCTTTGCCAGCAGCCTATCCTCTGCTGCCTTCCCATGCAAGAAGTGCAAGTGAGCAGCTTCACCATGGGCTGTGTTAAGACACTCAGGAGGTCTGAAAGCCCAAGAATGCCTGAGGTGAAATCTTTTCCTTGTCAGCTCCGAATTTCACCTAGCGTCCATCACCTTGAACAACAATGTTGTCTACCAGCTCATCTGAATCACTCCAAATAAGAGTTCAAAGCATTGATTTTGAGCCATAATTACTCTCTTCCCTGGTGATGCTCAGAAACTACCAGGTGCTAGGAGTCAAGGTGGACTCTCAAGACCACTGCCTGGAGTTAATTTGCCATCCAGCTCCGGAAGTCTGCTTCCTGGACTTCAGTAATGCTCATCAGCTCAGATGTGTCATGAGGGCTGAGATGACGGGGATGCCAGAGAAGCAGGAAGGGAGGGACAAGTGCTGCAGACAAGCTGGTTCACTGGAATTGTGTGGGAGGCAGGTTCACAAACAGCTATATTCCTTTTATTTCTGGATTTGTCTGTCTGCTTGAGAATTTGTACTGGCTCTGCTGTGTAAACAGGTACATGGGAAACTGAGCTATAAATACCAAGAAAATTCAGAACCACAAAGTTTATCCTTACACCTTTCTGTCACAGTTAAATATCCGCCTCCCAAAACATGCCTTTGTTTAGCCCCAAATTAAATTCCAAGTCTTAAAATCTTCACAAGCTTTAACTATTTGTTGATGGGATGATAGGTAATGGCCTCAAGTTGTGCCAGGGGAGGTTCAGGTTGGATATTAGGAAAAAAATTATTCTCAGAAAGAAAAGGGCATTGTCACAGGCTGTGCAGGGAGATGGTGGAGTCACCGTCCCTGGAGGTGTTCAAGAACAAGGCAGATGTGGCACTGAGAGACATGGTTTAGTGGGCATGGTGGGGATGGGATAACGGTTGGACTAGATGATCTCAGAGGTCTTTCCCAACCTTAATGATTCTGAGATTTTATGATCCTACTTTTCTTCTTGTAGCTGTGGCTGGCTTTCATCCTAGCACTCTTCTCTCAGATTATAGTCTCCATTAAATCTAGCCCCTATCCAGAACTCCTCTGGGAGTTCACTCTGAGATGTACACGGGGGTCAAAAGACCATCAGCTTTGCTATTCAGGCAAAGTGGGAACTGCTCATCTGGAGACCGAGCACAGTACCTTATGGACTTCCCTACCTCAAAGAGTCTTTAAACTTGGATTTATAAACTGGCAGCTACTAGACAGCAAGATGTTGCCAACTGTGAAAAATGTTGTTCACACGTATATCTGGGGCTGAGATGGGCACAGCCTCATATCCCTACTCAACTACAACATGCCCATGTTCATACCTAGACCAAGGAGAAGAAGCAAAGTCCTCATCAGCTGCCCATGGGTACAGAATGGCCAACCTGTTGGCTTGTCTTGCAGCCCCTCAGTGAATAGAGACCAGGACACAAGGCAGTTAAATCCTCTTCTGGGGAAGGGATGTGCAGGTGTGGATAACCAGGAGCCACAACTCACTCTTGCACAAGAGATTTCAGATCCTGAGATAGAGAGGACTGATGCCACATCAGTGAGATAACCATGTTCAATATTCTAGGTGTAATATAAACAAAGCAGAAGAGAGCAGTGTTTCAGTATGTGCTGCATCACTCATGTAAATACTCAGAGCCTGCAGTATTAACTACTGTGAATGCTGATAAAAACAGGATGTGCAGAGGACATCACAGGAGTCCTTGCACTAGATTTTTTTTTTCCCTTTTTAGCCTAGTTTTCTGATGAAACAGGCTTATCTGATCATGCTGTCTGTCTTTTAATCCCCTCTAATAACTTTTGAATCCATTGGCCAATTTCAACTATACTTGAGATGGAAGTAGACATTTCAGATATACTAAATGCCCACTCATTCTATAGAAATGAAGAGCTACGTAAAATAAATCAGTGCCCCCACACTGGTGTAAATCCAATCCCTTTCCTGTTCTGAGAGGTGGCAGTCAGTATGTCAATCAATTTAGGGATATAATCAAATCATCAATATGACACATAGCTTTGAGCCACTGAACACATTGCCACTTAGCCCCACAAGTGGGGAAGAAATTATAAGCTTCGAAGGGCAAAGTAAAGGTACGAGAGAAAGCTAGAAATAATGAATTATTTTTGCTACTCACAAAGTAATGTAAGCTTTATTTACCTTATTTTAGGATAATAACCTTAGAAAAGTAGAATCAGTGATGCTGTACAGCATTAATATCATGGCTCCTTTCTTACTCCCTTCCACCTTGAAATGTTAAAATCTAAAGCTTAGGTGCCAAAGAGTAGAGAAACACTGATGTGAATAAATCCCTTAAAGCAGCACCGTACAGAGCAGCGAGGTCATGAGAGCTGTTCAGCCCACCTTGGTGGTGTTCGGACCGCGTTTGAGTTCAGGAGCAGTGACTTCACACAAAGCCTCTGACTAGGGCAGCCGAGAGGCAGGGAAAGTCTCCCTAAGGAGCCTGATTGCTGGGCTGAAATCCTACTCTCCCTGAGAGCAACATATGGTACACGAGAGCTGCAAAAGCAGGCTCTGAATTTACACACACTTCTAGCTTTATTTCCCTGGCTACATGCACCACGTTGTATATCTGCATTGTATATCTTTACAAGAGGTCTGGCGCACAGTGTTGTGCTGAAAGCAAGTTTTAAGCCAGGAGCAGAAATACGCTCCCAACTTGTGTGCTCTTGCTACAAACGGACGCAGATGAGCATGGGTCTAACAAGGCATTTTCCTCCATGGCAAGTTCAATGTGTTTCAAAGCTTCCACCAAAAAAAAAATTAGCTCAGCTGCTATATATCATGAGAAATGGATGATGCACACTGGCAGACTGCCTGGCCACCAGTTATGATCCGACTTCTATCTCTGCTAAAAACAGAGGTCTGCCACAAAAGCTGCAGAAGACAAAGCTCTGTGAAACCCCTAGCATGGCCAGTGAGACACATACAACTCTGTCGGCAACGCTTAAGGCAGCTATGCTCCCTTCACTGTGGCTACCAATGCCCTGGTGTCCTGAAACTCAACAGGAGAACTCAACTTCAGCTTCCACCTGGAAGGCAAGGAGTTCAAAGGACTCCAGACTGGCCTGTGGCCAAACTCAGAGGAGTGTTTAATGGGGTGCTTGTAAGAGGCATTTCAGATATTCCCATAAAAATGCCATTTCCATGTAAGTCCTACACAGACAGGCTTGCTCTGCTCCTCTCCCAGTCAAGGAATGTAGCAATTATGCCCACAACAGGAGGACATCTTCCCCCTCAACAGCCAAGCTTCTCTCCTATCAGTCAGCCTGGTTCTGGAGGCAGCTCTCAACTCAAAATCAGAGCCCAACAGACAAAACAACACAGCTGGCTTTAAAATTGAAAATACAAGATAGAATTTAGGTGGCTGAGAGGCCAAACTGAGGTTGGAGGAATTTCTTTTTGTAGGTTGGTCACTGCAGGTCTGAAAGATCAGTCTCCACAGCCTAGGCTTGCTGTGCTCTGCCCTTCTCTCTTGCCATATGAGCATTTCCCACACAGAGTGTAGACACTCTTATGATACATAAATCCAAAATTATTAGTAAGCTTGTGGTTTTCAAGCCCACAACTGCTCTATCTATCTCTGAGTTTCAGGATTTTACTTCTCTCAGGTAACAGAGATAGGCCAAGAGGTAAAGGCTTTAAGTTGTGCCATGGGAGGTTCAGGTTGGATATTAGAAGAGATTTCTTCTCAGAAGGAGTGAGATTGCATTGGCACAGGCTGCCCAGGGAGGTGGTGCAGTCACCGTCCCTGGAGGTGTTTAAGAAAAGCGTAGATGTCTCATTGAGTGACACAGTTAGTGGGCATGGTGGTGATGGGTTGATAGCAGGACTTGGTGATCTTAGTGGTCTTTCCAACCTCAATGAGTCAATGATTCTATGATGTTGTGTGTGCCTTCATGTTCTGCAAGTCTTATATTGAAGGCAGCTTCAAGGCCACTATCAGAAGGCAAGGTAGTACCAACTGCACTTCTTTCCACAGGTTAGTTCATCCACCTGCTCCTCCCCCATGACCCTCAACTCTATATTCCTTTATCTTGTGAACAGCTCTATTGAGGTAAAGATGCTGACAAAAATCTGGGTGCCAAAGTCATATACACCTTGGTAATATAGTTCCACCACAAAAGTGAATGACACTGTTTTGAAAACTTTTCCCAAAATATGCAGCTAACTTGTTCTTCCATCCTTCAGATTCCTGGATCAGACAGGAACCTTGATGAAAGCCAGTTGAATTTACCTCAAATAAGATTGATCAGCCATGTCCAGCAAAGAACTATCTTCAAGTACTCATGACAAGAAAAATGTGGACTTTTCCTTAGGGTAACCTCTTAGGCACGTGCAACCTCTGGGTCATTTACAACCTGTTTTGTTGCTTTTGTTGTTGTTTTTCTGGTTGCATTGTATAGGACTGCCTACAGTAAGGAAAATAACATCCCTCTACTCATTCACACAGGTTTTCTCTTTTCTGCTGTCTGCTGCCCGGTCTTAGAATAAAGACTGGTCCTATCTTAAATACAGCAAAGTGACCATCAGCTGTAGGATGACAGATATCTTTTAAGTACTCCTAGCAAAACAGGAGATAATGCTATCACTTGAGGCTTGACTTAGCACTGAGGCTTGATCAACACACAGTTCAGAGGAGGTGGGAAATGAAGTGTGTCCTTGATGCCATTTCACATCTCCACCTGTTCTCTTGCTTGCTAAAAAGTAATACATCCACACAGGCAGTAACTGGTGCCTAGCTTCTGTGCCAACACAAGCTGCAGCTCCCTATGCTCACTGGTTTATTGCTAATGCAGCAAATAGCCTTGGGTGTGCAGTATTTGTTGTGACAAGCTGGAAGAAGTTCATGCATCGGATGATGAAGTTGCTCTTGCTACTAGCAGGTACAGTTGTCTTTGCCACAGAACTTGTAGTGCACTTTCTCCTCCTTTTGCTCTCAACTTTTTCCCCCTTTTGATTATTTTTTAATATTGTACAGACATTTCACTCTCCTGGCTAGGCTCTCCAGTACACTTTCAGCAGTGTACACTTTCAGTTCAGTCTACATTTTCAGAGCCTATATGGGGCTAGGGTCAGGGTTAGAACCACTCATGCTGAAATACTTTGAATGCTGTTATTCCTACAGCACAGTCTCAATATGCATGATAAACTCAGTGCAGAGGAAAAGCTGGGCAGGACCACAGTGGAGGTCAATTTTGAGGACTGGAGAGTAGCATAGATCTTGGCTGAAAAACTCAGCTTTCCTGAAGACAACAGCTCTATTGTGTTTGATCACCAAAGCACTACATTTAACCATCCTTTCTAGCAAAGGACATGGTGAGAACAAGGCTGCTCTAAGTTGATATAGAATGCGTGCAGAGACAGAGGCACCTCCAGGCAATGTCTAGGATCACACAAGAGCCAAATTTCCCTTCTCTTGATACCTGATTAACTGTGCAAGGCATGCATTTGCTCTGCTCTTGTTAGCTAAAAGCCAGCATCCAGTGCTGTCTGTTGGGGTGGGAAGTGCTCCTACATGGAAGCAAGCAAAAGCAAGGCTTTGGAGAAAAAAAAAATGAATGGTGGTGAAGACAAAAACTCTGCAGAGCTATGGGTGGAAGGGTCCTTTATCAGACCCCTGGGACTGGAGGGAGCATGCTGGGGCTATCTGTGGAGACCTGAAGAGAAGATTCAATAACCTGTAAAATGAGAAAAACAGATTTCCCTGTGGTTGAGTGATATTGTCTAGATAAAGACAGGGGATGTCTTTTTTTAATGATTATTATTATTATTATTTTCTCCCTACATTCATCAATTTAAGGTAGCAGCTATCTCATTTTCTCTTTGAGACCAGTCCCTGGATCTTCCAGTCAGGTTTGCCAGTTCTATCACATGTCCAGCGACCTCATTCAGCTTGCTCCAAAGCACCCACTGAAAACATTACACAGAGCAACCTCCATCTCCTAATCTCATGCAGACATGGGCTCTCCTCTCTGGGGTTATGGTTCTCTCCTCCAAAATCATGATTCCCTTCATTTCAACACGCTTTAGCCTTTCCTTTGCGGAATCTCACATCCCGAGCTTCCTTGAGGCTGACTGAACTGAAAGCAACACTATAGCTCCCTACATTGTGGTGGTCTTTCCAGCTCTTACTACAGAGGGTCTAATGTACTCATTCTAACATCTGATTTCACCAGTTCTCCCCACTTAGAGGGACAAGGAAGTGCCATGGACAAGAAGAGACAGGAACAGTGTTTGGGCTAAGTCTTGCCCTTCAAAAGTAACTTCTAAAAAATAATGGCCGGTAGTTCATATGAATGCATCCTTTGACTTGGCTTAACTGGGCTTGACTTGACTCAAGTCAACTAGACTAAAAAGTTTGTTTGGAAGAAAGATAAAAAATCATTGAGACCAAGGCTGAGAGGCATGGGAATCTTCAGTCTGGAGAAGAGACAGCTGAGAGGGGATCTCATAACTGCTTATAAATATCTATAGTGTGGGAGTCAAGTCGATAGAGGCAGACTTTGGTGGAATGTAGCAATAGAACAAGGCACAACGGGCAGAAACTGGAACACAGGAATTTCCATACTAACACAGGAAAGAACTTCTTTACTGTGAGAGTGATGGCGGAACAGGAACAGGCTGCCCAGAGAGGTGGTGGAGTGTCCTTCTCTGGAGATATTCAAAACCCACCTGGATGCTTTCCTGGGCAACCTACTGCAGGGAACTGCTTTAGCAGGAGGTTGGACTCAACAAACTCCAGAGGTCTCTTCAAACCCCTCTGATTCTTTGATTCTGTGGTTCTGTGACTGAGTTCAACTACCCAAGCACTTCAGAGATAACCAAAAGTTAAGGCATATTAGATTGAAGTTCAACACGTGCACTTGTGCTCACAGTACCCGAAAGCAAAATCCCATAATAGAAAATTTTGCCACTTTCAATATGAAATTGCTACTTCAAGTAACAAAGATCTCTTTAGATTGGCAAAATACAGACACGGCTGGACTATTCAGGCATAAAAGTCACTATTTGCCAAAACAAGACTTTTTCAATCTATCTTTGAGCATCGCAGAAAGCAATTGGCCTCACAACCAAGATGTTATTGCCTGATTCAGCATTTTAAGCATGAAAAAAAAAAAGAAAATTGCTGTTAACTGTCAAGAAACCACAAAAAAAAACAAACATTCACTTTAGCAGTTTGAGGCTGTAAAATTGGAAAGAAAGTCAAAACTAGCAACACAAAAACATATAAAATGTGGTAAACGCTTAACAGACTGCAGATAATGCTAAGACACATTATTTTGGCTGTGGGAACAGTGGGAAACAGGGGTGGTCTTGGTGATTGGTCAGAATGAATGAGGGCTCTTTGCCTAACCAGGACTCTCTGCATTTCCCTCCACCTTCCTCTGCCTCGTTCTTCATCTCCCCCTTGGAGGCTCAACCCATTGGAGGAAGAAGAGGGATGGAGCAGAACAGCTGTCGCTGTGCAACTCCTGGGCTCAGCAGTGTGGGGGAAGGCGAGGATGAGAAACCATCCTTTGTCCATTTCTTATCTGGGCACTGTTGAGTTTCCCCATTAGCAGCAGAAGGGAATGACTCACCACACACCAGTGTTTGAACCAAAGCACTTTGCACACACACACACTGAGTCAACAACAGTGCAAAACTAAACCTGTGGCCTTGTGCAGTGATAGGAACCACAGAGGTATCCCTCCTTGCATCCCTCCTTCCCAGTGCAGGGGAGGAGTGTTACACTGAGCACACCTAGGTCACGTAGTGCATAGCCCCGTTAGCCATCCCTGGACCAGCTCCAAATGAATAAAAGCATCCCCCAGCACATAACAATAATAGGTCAGGTCCTAGAAGCAATAAAACCACATTAGCAGCCTGTAAAACTATGCTAAGCAGCCTCTCCGGTTGTGCCCTGAAAAAAATTGCCTCCTCTGGTAGCTCTTTACTGCAACCACTTACATGAGTATCTGCATTTTTTAGGTGCAGAGCAAAAGCTCTTTGGGCAGAGAGAGCACCCTGGGAGCAGAGTGATGGTGAGGAGAGATGAGGGCTCTTGCAGCAGAGTGTCCTCCCACTTGGGGAGGACTGCCCAAATGCACAGGGTGCTTTGGGGTGCTGGAAAGTACGAGGCGTCCCTAGGGTTGGGGGCACTCCTTTGGCCAAGTGTGTGGGAACCTGACAGCTGAACTGAAGCAGATCCTTCAATCCAAAAGTCAGGTTTGGCCATAAGCACACAGAAATTCCCAAGACTAAAAATATTTTATTTCCCCAGCGAAGCAAAGCCAAATTCATCATTATCATTAATATTTATGATTACTCTCAGGGCACATAACAAAGGTGAACGATCTCTGCTACAAGGTGCTTACAAGGAGCCCCAAATTCCTTACACAGGAGTTGTGTTTCTTCCCAGGGCCACCCTGCGGCTGATGCAGGGATGACTGGGGAACCCAGCAGAGACCGGGGTTTTGTTAGATGTTTTTCCAGATAATAACTGATTAAAGTTTGTATTCCAAGTACAGCTATGCTGTAGGCTTATGAAAATCTTCTCATTTGAAAGTCATTTTCCTGCTCTGCATCTGGGACAATCAGCAGCTTGAAACAGAAAATAATAATAAATAAATATGCATCAGCCCAGAGTTCGTATTCAGTGAAAGCCAGGAGGCCTTGCATTTCTCACTGAGGGACCCCAGCATCAGTGGGTTTGAAAGACAGAATTCTGGTACTTTTTGTAAATGAAAAAAAATCACTGGGTCTTGAATATCTCCAGAGAAGGAGAATCCATCACCTCTCTAGGCAGCCTGTTCCAGAGCCCTGTCACCCACACACCAAAGAATTTATTTCTCATGTTCAGGTGGAACTTCCCGCCTTCCAGTTTGTGCCCACTGCCCCTTGTCCTGATGCTGGGCACTGCCAAAAAGAGCCTGGCCCCAGCCACTTGATTCTCAGCCATTAGATATTGATAAGCACTGATAAGATCACCCCTTGGTCTTCTCCACAAAACACTTAAAAAGAAAATAAAAACAAAACAGGAAATAAAAGAATAAAAGGAAGACAAGAATAGGAGTTCCAGTGATAAATTAAAAATACACAGTGAGAAATGTGTGGCTAGAGACATCTCTGGCCTTTTTGAGGACAAGAAGAAACTTTTCAAACACCTAAGGACCAAAATATATCCTAGAAGTACCACCAGGAGCAACACCACAGAAACGGCAAAAACGTTCCATACAGATTTCTGTTCTGCACTGACAAAAAACCCATACAACAGAGCGATAACATGCTGAGAATGGCATTCTTTCCACTTCAGAAGTGATAAAGAAGTACGACATACAGCAGCTTCTCCAGTTTGACTTTTTGAATCAACAAGTCAGAATAACTGCACCCAAGTGCTACTAAAGACGGTCTCCGAGCATCAGTATTGCTTTCCTATGTTTGGGAACTGGTGTAAAGCACCAGAAGAAAACCACAGTGGGAGTATTTTGTAAGGATGAACAGAAAATCTGAGTGACTGTTGGCCTTTCTGCTTTCTGGGTACAAGAGAATAGCTGATGCAGGGCTTGGTTAATCAGGGCTGAGAGGACATTAATATAATTTGATGGGAACGTTACCCTTGTATAGTGCTCAGATCTGATGTCGCCAAGTCAAGGGTTATGGTGATGAACTAGAAAGATTGAGGGAAGCATCACTAAGGACAATTACAGTCTGGAAAACAGGCTTATGGTAAATGATGCAGAGAGCTCCATCCTACCAAACAGAAAGGGAAGGGATGAATTCACAACTGTACCAGTACCCTTGGACAGACACAGCTACAACAATTCTGCTGCTCTGCCCATTGCAGAGGGCTTTGCAGTTTGTCAGACAAAGATAGAAGAAATTTGGTGGCCAGAAACCGGATCCAAAGAAATATAATTTTGTCCAAATGTGTAATTATCAACAAAATAATTTAACCATGATTTATCAAAGACTGCCAGTTTACCAAAGACTGAAGGACGGAAGAGCTACCACACTGGGAAGCCTGATCTAACAGTTTGCAGCCCTGCCCATGGCAGAGGGGCTGGAACTAGATGATCTTTAAGGTCCCTTCCAACCTAAGCCAGCCTGTGATTCCATCAGTATATGCTCTGCCACCAGCACTAATGAATTATGGGGAGTCCTCTGCTAGTCTGTAAATGGATTAGATGGTCACAGTTTCACTTTAATAATCTCTGAAGGATAGAGTTGAGCCTAAATCCTATATCCTGTATTTTTTTTTTATCCCACTACCAAATCAACAGAAAGGCACAAACATAAATCCTGCACTTGGGCTTGAAACCGATGCACAGCACAGTGTTTGTGCAGGCCTGTAACAAAATGGGAAGGGACAGACAAGAAAGCTATCCAGTTACAAATAAGATGCACTGGTGAAAAGTGCACAATACTGCCCATCCAGACCTACACAGGGTCCCTCGCTGCCTGCAGAATGATGGCTCAAATCCCCATTCCCCTCCTGCTTGAGGGGCTGTGCTGCAGATAGGCAAGCACTGTCCCGCAACACCACCCAGCCTGCCAGGGAGTGGGAGATAGTCAGCCTAAAAATAGGCTGTCCTCTGCTTTGGCTCTCCCCTCCCTCAGTCCCCAGGGCACGGGGCTGGCGGTCCAGCAGAAAACATCCAGAAAAGCAGCGGTATTTTTGGAGATGGAGGAGTGGGATGCAGCGTGTGGGTCCCCACATGACCTCACATTTCTCGGAAAGAGCCTTTTCTGTGATGTTTAGCACTGGAGTTGCAACCTGAGCCCCACGCATGTCCCGTGCGGGGACAGTGTGGAGCAGCACAGCCCGACCTGGCTGTCCTCGGGGTGGCTGTCCTTGGTTGACCTGTGGCCAAAGCCGACACGCAGCAGCTGAGACCGAGTTTTGTCACAGGAGGAGCACAGATCCCACCACACATCCCCCAGCTGAAGTCCCTCCAGAATAACCACCACCCCATTTGCTTACGCAGCCCATGGATCACTGATTTCTGGTTGGAGGAAGCAGCCTTTCCAGCACAGCCTCACAGGACAGTCTTTAACAGGGATTTCATTGGCGTTCACGGCCCTTGCAGGACTTTGATGAACATTTGAACTTTAGTCTGACATTTAAGTGCCAAAAACTCTGTCTGAAGCCTAAATCAAGAGACCTTACTTTCTGCTATCGATGCTTTCTCTCACATACAGCTCCACAAAGCTCCTGAACATCAGTAACATTCCAGAAATCATCGGTTCTACTTTTAACTGAGCACAAGTCAAAATCAATTAGAGATTGATCTCAATTATGGCTTTTTTTTTGTAATTTATTTTTAGCATGCAGTTCAGTAACTAAAGTGAAGAAAAGCAATCAATGAAGCTAACTTGCTTTTTTAGCAAAGCTATTGCCCAGATTATAACACATTTTTGCAAAGGTTCTGAAGCTCATAAAGGCAACTGTGTAAATAATGTCACTTATCGAATTCTGCAGAGTGCTCTAACAGCAAGACTGATGGATTGACTAATACACTGTGTAGTTGCTGTAAGCAATAATCTCCCATGCTAATCACAACTATCACATTCATTAACATTATAGAAACCTGAAAGAAATAATGTACCGGGGAGCTATTCAAACATGTGCAAAATCAGTTATGAATATAAAACTAACTTTCAAACTAGCACTGGGAAAATGTTAGAATGAACATGAGGATATTTTACATCACACAGACCTAAACATGTGACATCCTGCATATTGAGTCTGAGAATCAGAGGATCGCGATATCCTGAGTTGGGAGGTTCCCACAAGCATCACTGAGTCCAGCTCTTGGTTCCAAACAAGACCATCCAAAATCCAAACCACTTTGTGTGTGCAGCTCCTGTAATTTACAGTGAGCATTAACTGATGGTGCTCCATGTTCATGATAGGATTCTGGTCCACTGGAGTGAGAGGAGAGAACACCTTTGCAAGAGCATCCCCCTAGGTTTCATTCATGATCTGAGGAATCCAAAATTACTGCCAAGAGGAACACCACATGAGCAAGCAAACATGGAGCATGTTGGCACACCCGCCCTCGTCATGGAATGTTAAGGTTGGAAAGACCACTAAGATCATCTAGTCCAACCATCACTCCATGCCTGTGACCACTTTAGACCATGTCACTCAGTGTGACACAAACCCTTTTCTCGAACACCTCCAGGATTGACGACTCCACCACCTCCCTGGGCAGCCTGTGCCAGTGCCTCACCACTCTTTCCAAGAAGAATTATTTTCTAATATCCAACCTCAACCTTCTGCACTTTCAAACAGTTTATTCATCAAAGGAGCATTTGAATCTCCAACCTTGACATGAGACACAAGACTTTATGAGATCCACACATTGCTGTTCAGTGTGTTTTGTTGCTGAACAGGGTTGACATTAGGGATGGACAACTTGACAGACGCACAGAAGTGCTGACTAACACAAGGAGCCATCTCACCATATAAGCAGTACAACTGGCACAATCCTCACCTTGGAAAACATAACTATCAAACACAATCCAATGGGGCTGTTCAGCTGTATGGAAACATGTGGCTAATGAGCAGCATGCAGAGCTGCTGCTGGCCTGGGTGTGAGAGGCCCAAAGTGAAGGTGCCCAAGGGGAGGGCACGGGATGATAGACCTCTCCAAAAGGGCTCACCCACCCCCAGAGAAAGAGTGTGGAACTGGATGGGCTTTAAGACTCCTTGCAACTTAAGCCATTATGTTGTTACTTGGCCACCATGATTTACATTTTGTGGTCAGCAGGCCCAGGTTTGGGTCTTCAAGTAAAAAGGCAGTCATGTATGCCTTATCTTACCTTATCAAGATGCTTAAAAAAAGATGATTATATCCCAAACCTGGCCATGAACATTCTGTGCAACATAGAGCGAAAAAATAACATTTTGATCTGTAAGTGATACCAGAGAATGGGTTCAATTGCTCAGATAAGGCAAAGGCTGCTGCAGATTGGGGCGAGGAGGAGGGGCTGAAGGTGGCTCTCAGCCACTGCTGTGCTGCTTTGATCCTGGGCCAGTCCCCGTGGTGGCTGTGCTAATCTGTGCTGGCCGCGGGTGCCTCCCAGCAGGCGCAGTGACAGCTGGGGATTACTGGGGTCAGGGGCACCCTCCATTTTCCCTTCCTCATACCACCTCACAGCCACGCTCGAGGTAGGGGTTGGGGGAGAAGCAGTCACAGCCTTGCTGCACAGGTACACATGCACTGGGGATGTCCTCGGCATATCTGACCTAGCTGTAGATGTCCCTCTTCCATTGCAGGGGAGTTGGACTAGATCACCTTTAAGGGTCGTTTCCTACTCAAATGATTCTATGATTCTACATCCCTCACTGCATCCCAGCCCTGTCTGCAGCAGCATCATGCAGTAGCCAGGCACACATCCCCCCATCTCACACCACAGATGATAGATCGCAGCAAAATGGAGAACGTGCAACTAGTGAAGCTAGAAATGGTGTTCCAGCTGGTGGAGCTGGAAACGGCATTTCCAATATCCCTGTTTTATTCCTGATTTTTAAAGGTTTGTATGTATATATATTGGCTAGTTATTCATACTTGATTTGGTGCCAATACAGTCAAACATCCCCCAGACACACAGAGGAACCCATCCTTATCTATGTATGGGGGAAGATTAGAGTGGAGGGCCAAGGTCCTCTTGGACAACATCTATGTCCCTTTTCCACCTCTCATGGTCTATAACAGGACCACAAGCTCTCTCACAGCTGGGGGCACAAATCTTTACGAGGGAGTCTTTCCAGATGTGATTTCAAAAGGGGCTGAAATCCTAGAGCTTTGCTCCCTGAATTTCATATAAAACTACGTAATAGTTTTAAATGAATAGTCATACTACCTATGTACCCTACAGCCAGCATCCCATGACCTCACACACTTGGTTAATGTAGGTTGAATGGACACAGGCCTGGCAGTGGAGTAACAAAATACAATACAGTACAAAACAGTAAAAATTCTTTGAACAACAGTATTACCTAAATAATCTGCTTCCCTACAGATCTCTGGAGGATCGGCTGTTGTGAAGTTGTGTGGCTGAATCACCCTACAGAATAGAATCATCGAGGTAGGAAAAGGCATTCCTCTTAGTCTTACTCTCTGTCCAGGAATATCTTTCAGCAAAACTTGCATAACTCAAGTATCTTCTAGTCCCAAATCTCTGAACCAGATAATCCAACAGGTTAAAAAGCTACAGGATAGGACAGATATATAGTGAGAGCAAAGGTAAAACCAGTCTTCTTGGGAAACCAGGCAACAGCTTGTCCAATGAATGACTAAATAGAGGAAACACTGGAATAATGCAACGGCATTGTTGTGCTCTTTCTTTCTTAAATTCAACCAACCCTGGCACTAAGGGGATACAAAAGACGTTACATCTGTCCTAACAGTTAATCAAGAAACACCTGCAAGACTCCTTTAGAAAACTGTAGGAGGGAGAATGGTGCTTAGAAATATAATGCCTGATCCAAAGTCAAAGGGATCTTTACCTTTGGCTGCATCGGGCTCTGGATTAGGTCCTTAAAATAGTGCTGGAAGTGTTCCAGAAAACTCACTTCAGCTACATTTAAAGCCTGTGCTTTGAGCTATTCAGTAATTTTCACAGTTAGTGTTAAACTATCCAGGGAACTTTTATGCTCGTAAACAAATCCCCTTTCTCCCTTATGTTGCATTTATGTTGACGTTGCATCATTGACTTCAATAAACAGTCTCCTGATTCACTCTGTAAGGAGACAGCCATCAGAATTAGGCACCAGAGATGTGCCTAAAAGCTTTGTTTCAGGTTCTGAATATCAATTTAGCTAATTAATGAAAGAAAACCACAGCCCAGAATCTTTCAGTGTTTTCAGACCATAACCTTATATTTATTTCTCCCTGTTGCCGGGAGAACACCACCAGGAATTTTTGTTATTGTTATATTATTTTAAAGTTTCAGGGTCTTTTTTTGCCGATTCTCTTCAAAATAGACAATGTGCGACCTAGAGCACTGTTTCTGGGGTATTCACAGCCACAGGCTGTCCAAGCCACCCTAAGAAGTCAGGTGGACATTCATACGCACTGCAACCACTCACTGGGACACTGCGGGGCCATGAGTCAATTCTCTGGGGTTTTCAAGCTCAGGCAACTTCGTAGGAAAGAAAACCCAGTGCAACTTGAGCAAAACTTCCACAAAGGGTAAATCCAAGAACTCACAGACTTTCCCAGGAAGGTTTCTACCCCAATTTCATCCTCTGTGAAGAATTCAGAGCCTTGATTTGAAACTCACTGAACCCAGCAGGAACAGGAGTGAAAAGGAAATTTGTTGCAGACCCTACAACATTATACTGAGAAACTATAGTACTTTCTTAGCTAAAGTAATGAAATATCAAGAAAAGATGAAACAAAGCAAAAAAAAAATAGAGGAAAAGAGAGAGGATATAGTCTATATTTTTCCCTCACATATTCCTATGTTTTTTTTCTTTGGCAATGTCATGTGGCTTCATAACAACTATTCACTTTTCTCTCTTTATCTAACAGCTGCCTGCTGAAAAAACTAAGCATGTTAAAAATGAGAGAAACTATTCATATGCAATGTATAATTGCATGCTATATTTAAATCCTTGTACATTATCTTTCAAATTATATTTAGTTTCAACAGGAGGGGAAAAAAATCCCTTTACTTTCTGGCATTGGCAATAGAATTTGTGCATTGTTTTCAAATACAACAGCTCTTTCTGAGAAACTTTTGCCAGGGAATAACTAATGGTTCAAGACAGGGAATCTGGCTAGATCAGATGTATTCTGACACTGGCACACTAACTGTCACCCAGAGCAAAACTGGGAAGTCCTCGGGGAAGCTGCTGTGCAAATCTGGATTAGCTCCACCGAAGTCAGATGAGTCGATTTGGGTTTGTGGAGCCGAGTGCAGAACCTGGCCCTCTGCTTAACACACGTACGGACCCTCTCAGTGCCTCCAGCAGCACAGGAACCGCACACTGCTCCATGCTGAGGGCTTGAGATGCAGCTGGAGTGGCGATGGAGATGATGTGCTGGGCCCTGGGGTCACAGCGTCACAGCGCTGTGCTAAATCAGGGGAGCAAGGGTGGTCAGAAACCCTTGTCCAGAAGGAAAGGACAGCACTTGTAACATGAGAGTGGGCACAGGCACGCGAAGCGGGACAAGGACACAAATGCTGGGGAGCTTTGGAGGGAGGAGGTCTTCTCCTGGCCGAGGAGGTGGCACCACTGGCTGCAGCCAGTGAAGCATTCCAAGCTGCCAGGGAGGGGAACACGCATTGGTGCAGGGGGTGCCTTCACCACAGCACCCAGCCCCATTACACACAGCACAATTACCCGGTGGTAATCAGGCAGGTATTTTAAAAACACTTTGGCGTGATTCTATAATTGCCCATTATGTAACAGCTACTAAGGTGTCAGACCTCAGACGACGCTAAATGTTCGTCTGTGGGTCAGGCTGCAGCACTTTAACGATGCGTTTCCAAGCTGTGCAGGCTGGGCTGGAGCTCTCCTGTTATTTCCCTCCGCCCTGTCCCGCAGTCAGTGCTGTATCTCTAGCCATGCAGGCACCTGCAGAGCTTACCACCGCCATGAAAGCCTCTCCCTAGCATTACTATCTCTTTTTGGTGCCTACGTCATGGGGGGACATTTAATCACAGAATCATTCATCCTTGCAAGCTTTACACAATGGGGAAGGTTTCATTTAATTGTCACCACTATGCTTTTTGAAAGCGTGGTATTTTTCAGGATTTCCCTGGGGCAACGTCTGCCCTTGTCTTCCCTATCCTTGGAGGGTTTCAAATGTTGAATGGGGCCCTGGGCAGCCTGATCTGGTGGTTGGCAACCCTGCCCACAGCAAGGGGGTAGGAACTGGATGATCTTTAAGGTCCCCTCCAACCCAAAGCCATTCTGTGGTTCTATGATTGTACAACCCAGCACCAGAAATGCTCTTTGGAGGACTGAAGTGGCCTGGCAGTGGGGCACAAAACTTGAGCCAGCTCCGACAGGGGTGAACTTTGCTCACTCAGAATCAGTAGGAATGATCCCCATGTGCTGTTCTGTTCTGATTACCCATGGTCAAGTGGGCATCTGGTTCCTATGACTTCTATACCCCATGCTGTAAGCCAGCCTGGAGGAATGGAGACATATTCAGCCACTGAGACACAAACAACTGCCCATTTGTTTGTGGAGAATGACCATTTCATTATGATAAGAAAAAGAATCTCTGAAAAATCTCTATAAACAATATAATCCTTGAGAATGGATCATCTAATCTATCTCCAGTTAACGGGTCTTGAAAGAATTTGTCCATGGGCAAGTTCTTCCATACCTTCCTATTGCACAGATGTTTCAGTGTTACATACAGCATTTAGAAACAGCAAAAAGAAGAACAAACAGACAGACTTCTCTGAAACCCCAAACCACAGCTTATCGGTCAAAGTCAGCCTACAAACTCCATGACTACCGAGAGACACTCCGTGCTTCTAGCACAGACAAATTACTCATGCCCACAGTCTACCATTAGTGTTATACACTCAAATATTAACCACCCATATGACTTTGTACACTGTCTATAGTAATTTGGGAGCTAGAATAAAACTAGTAAAGCATCATTTGAAAGATATCAGCAAGTCACATGTTGAATAAAGAGAAGTTTTAGCACCTTAGGAACCCAGCAAGCTTTATAAAGGACCTCTAACCTGTTGGTAGGGCTTTCCAGCACCGCTGTAAAAAGCCGCTTTGGGAGAAGCTGTGTGAATCAGGAAAGTTCAAATCAAGCTGAAAGCTGAAATAAACAACCTGGTAAAGAACGGACTTATTCTTTTCAGGATAGAGCACAAATTGTTGCCACTTTCAAATTAATTAAATACAATAAAAAAAAAAAGGAAAACTCCTTGCTTAACGGCACTTTTAATTTTTCAGCATGTTTTGTGACGACCTCATTATTCAGTGCATGATACCTCTCTATTTAAAAAGCTATTGCAATATTATAAAACTAATAAAAAACCAAAACCATTTCTGTCATGCAGAATTGTGACAAGAACAGCTTTGCCAGCTACAGAGAGCAGGGAAGCACGTTTTTGCCACGGAAGATAAGAGATCTTTTGACATCAGTGAAAATTTTGCACACAGAAGAGGAAACCTCCTGAGTCACATCTCCTCAAAGGTGGATGTGTTAAAGGAGAGGGAACTTTTGTGCTTCACTTGTCATTTTTCCTGGGAACATGCCCCAGTGAACTGTGACTGATAAGAAGCCTAAATAGGAAGGGGACAAACCACAGCTGGCAGAACATGCATTTAATAAAACCACCATGCTCTCTGTTCTGCTTATACTGTCCCCCCAGTAAGCCCCCAGCCTGCTCAGAGATTGGGACAGGGACAGCTTTGGTCAGTGCCCTCTTGTTCTTCTTCCAGGCTGAGACCTGAGCAGCTCCACTGTGGGATCTCATTCACTGCCACTGGGCAGACCAGTAACACCATACCAGAACAAGTGGAGAACAAATAAATAAACTCTGCTAATCTAAGGAACGCAGGGTATCTTTGTAAGGGTGACGACATCACCTGCACTTCAACTTGAAGGAAGTCACAGTCTGATGAAGCAAAAGGATCCTCCACAATTAACTTTCTTATCTCTTCCATGACACAAAAACAGCCAGAAGGAGAGAGGAGTTAGGGACATACCAGTTCTGAAAAAGTTTCCTTTCCCTCATTATTAGTAACTCTAATTACTTTGAAAGAAGAGCAATGAGATAAGTCCTGCAGAGCCAGAAATGTGACCTGATTTCCTTCCTGATTTAGAAACTGTCACTTTGCAAGAGAAACCCAAAGAGACAGAGCCAGGTGAAAGTGGGCCCATCGGTTTGGTTTGCAAAATAAATAATAAGACAAGATCAATAGAAAAATAATCAGGGTTTTGGTTCAGTCATAAAGATGATGGTTATTTTAAAGATAAACAAACAGATGTTTATCAAGTTTATCTGAACAGTGTGATACCATGGACGGGGCGAGACAGTCACTGTAAGCAAATAGGAATATACCTGACTGACTTCATGTATTTTTCTCGAGGTTAGAATCACAGAATGATTTGGGTTGGAAGGGACTTTAAAAACCATCCAGTTCCAACCCCCTGCCATGGGCAGAGATACGTCCCACTAGATCAGATTACCCAAAGCACCACCCAACCTAGTCTTGAGTATCTTCAGCAATGTGCAAAAATAGACAGTAAAAGGGAGAAGCAATGATAGAACTTGAAGTACAAACTGCTTCATACACTGATTAAGACCCTACCACAAGACAGCATGTAAACAGACACAGAAGTCAAGCGTATGCTTCAGAGATATACCGCCTTTGTGAAATATGAGTTTCATTTGACAGAACTGAGAAATTACTTGTTGCCACTTTCTAACTATCAGACCTATAATTTTTCAAAATAATTCTTGAGGATGATTGGAGACAACTTACAAGGTAGTAATTTTCAGGAAAAACTGAGCATCCACTCTCTGAAAACAAAAGGTCTCTTCTGTATTTGTCATATGGAGATTCCAAAAGTAATCCAAGGTAAAAATGGAAATTGACCTGTTTCTTTCAAAAAACATGACCATGATTTCAGAACCATGACTCAACATGCTCTAACAGGCAAACCTAAAAGTTCTTTCCTCACATACACAGGCAGAGCATTCCTTCAGGATACAAAACTGAAAATGGTAAAGAAAATGGCAAAGAAGAGATAAATCCCTGTCTAATACAGAAAAAAAAAAAACCACCATGATTTTAAAAAAAAATTTAAACTAGTTCTATTTCATAAATCTCCTGTGCCTTTCAGAATGTCATTTTCTATCAGTACAATTTCAAATATAATCTTGACTATGCATTTAAATCAAGAACAGTTACTACTCAACTGTTTTCTGTAGCCTGTGAAAGTCTTGTGAGGTGTGTGCTAGTCCCACAGGTGTTAGTCCATCATAGCAAGAACGGAGGCTAGTTTCTGATTCAGACCAAGAATATAATGCTTTCATCTGTGCTGCACTTTTTAAACTCTATCCTCATAAGCTGCCACTCAGAGTCAGGAAGCCTCATGATCTACATACACCCTTCATGGTCAAGGTATTTGGGCTACATAGCTAATGATGCAACTGAGTTCCTCTGTGATCTCTGACGAGTGACTGGGGATATGAAACAATATCAGTTCTCTCTCTACCATACTGTACGGACTTTCTGCATGCTTTAAACCTACCGGACTCCTCACAGCACAAACTATTTCTCCATGAAAACACAGGTATCAAAATCTGATCCTCTGTGTTTGTAAAACCCAGAGGTTTTAGGCAAAAAGTACCAATCTGCATTACAAACAGATTCAAGAACTGAGGAGAAGTGCATTACAACATCAAACTCCTAACAAAGACAAATTATATATTCCTCTATGCTTATTTCTGGCAATACTGTGGTCTGTCTCATACCAAAGATTACGTAAACTCCACTACTTAAGTCTGAGAGGTTTGGGGACATTAATTTAAAAATATCACAATTTGCAGTGCAGGACTCCATTGCTTAATTTTTGAGATGCTTTCCCCCAAAAGACACATTTTCTTCCTTAAGGATCGACTATTTCTGAAGGTCTCCATCAGCTATATTTGTAGTTTGAAGAGGCTACACCAGAAAAACAGAAATACTACCAAAATCATCGGGCATCACTCCTGTCCCATTTGCATCATTCCTATCCCATCCCAGCATAAGGCTCCCCCTCAAATTTTTTTGAATAAGGCATCTCATCAGAGGCAAGGCACCCAAACCAACAGCACTGACACTCAAAACCACCACTTTCTTGGTCCATCAGGATGAGGGAGTTTCACTCCTCACTGCCTTACAGCTCTGACCTTTCCAGTTCTCTGCCACCAAAAGCTTATAGGATCTGCTGGATCCATCTGCAGCCCCACCTGGCCCGCTTTCCCACGCCAAAAGGACGGATCAAATATACGTGTCTGAAAACACATCCCTGCTTCCTCTTTGTGCCACCCGGGGGGGACCCTCCAACTCAAACCGCACCGCCTTAAGGCGAGAGGAAGCCTCCCAAAACCACTCGTCTAAAGCCCTCAAATCCTGGGAAACAGCAGCAAAATCAACTTCAGCACCTTGGACAGGACGCGCTCACGCAAAATCGCGAAATTGGCACATCGGCCCTGAAAACGCTATGACTGGACATGACCCTCTAGGACACATCTGCGGACCCGTTTATTTTTAGTATTGACAAATCCTCTTTGAATCGCCGCGTTTATTCCACCATACGCCCTACGTTTCGGGAATAGCAGCTCGTCTAGCCCTGGTGGAGAGAGAAATCGGGGCCACGAGCTCCGGATCCGTCGCCCGTCTGCAGGATGGGCAGCTGCCCCAGCCTCAGCTGGAAAGGCTCAGCTCAAGCACTCGCAAAGCTCAGCTCATCCTTTCCAGGCAAAACAAGACCTGTTGCCGTAGGTGAGCACAGCTCACACGTTTCTCTGCTCTTTAGAAGCTCATCTTCACTTCCTCACATATATGTCCAGAAAAAAAAACAAAATAAAAAAAAAATAGAAATAAAAAAAGGTCTGATTTGTTCCGGTTGCAGCCGCACTTTGGTTGCATAACTTTTGCTTTAATTTAGCTTACGTTCTCTCTTACGGTGCTCCCAGTATGTCACCGGTCCCCTCGGGGCTGCCTTGATCAAATCACGATCACCTTGCCAGCGTGCAGCACAGCTCTCCCTGTTTTCCTTCTACTTCCTTAAGCTGGAGTTTTTAATTTGTGCCGGTAAAAACTCCAACTGTTTCAAGTACGGGTGTTTTACAAAGGGCTTTGAGGTGAGTGGTGTTATTAAGACATACGCTTAATATATTATGTCAGTTTATACAAGTAATATCAGTAACACTCTCATGATACAAGAGAATGATTAATTTTCCCTGCCACCGCGGAAATAACCATCCAAGCTCATTTCTCCCCTTCAAAACGTGCCTCTAAAATTCCATTCAAAGACATCCGACACCACATGACATACACCAAACAATTTGCAGAGTATTTTCTGTGTTGTTATCTCTTTCTGGCACTTCTGGACACGGAAGCTAGACAGAACCTAGACCAATTCCCAACCAGAGTTACTCTTCATCGGCAAAATATCTACATCTACAAATCAACCACTTCCATAACCCGGCGCAAGCTCTGCTGAGCCAACTTCTCCCTCCTGCAGCCTCACCTCGCCCTGCCCGGACGGGACGGGTGCGCACCGGTCCTACCTCGAGGGGAAAGTTTGGGGAAGGGGAAACCCCGTCGCGACAAATTCCTCCTTCCTCCGACACGCTCAGAACCGGACGTCTGGGGGGGGAGGAAGGGGGAGGGTTGGGGGAGGGGGCACTCCTTTTTCTTTTTCTTTTCTTTATTAACAAGCAAAACAAAAAAGAGAAACTTACATCGGTTTATTTAAATTTTCCTGCTAAACCAAGAGTCCCAGAGCCACTTCATTGTATCCATAGAGTTTTAGTCCCCGAGCGGTCCGTCCCGCGGGAAGGGCCCGGCTGCGGGGCGCGCTGCCCGGCCGCCGCGGAGGGCTCATGGCTCGGAGCC